>NW_026267658.1:84535-89989 GCF_000697945.3 Frankliniella occidentalis
ACCGCCCTGCACCGCCCTGCACCGCCCTGCACCGCCCTGCACCGCCCTGCACCACCCTGCACCGCTCTGCACCTGAGCGCGCGGAAGCTGTGCGTGTCTCTGGCGGGCGCCAGTAGCGAGCAGCGCGGAGCTGGCGGACTTGTGGGTCGCCGACGTAACGCACACGCAGCAGCTCACTGCCTACGGGCCGTACGTACTCCAGCGATCATGCATTCCCTGCTCAGCTCTCGCGCGATGAGCCTCGATCCGAGCAGCGCTGCCAACGTAAGACTCTCGCTCACACACACGCACACTCACACACATGCGGTGTGGGTATGTGCCTCCGTGTTTGGCTTTGCCGCGTAGATGAAGGAGACGAAGAAACATGCATATAGCGTCGGGCGGGGAGATTCATCGCCGTGGTAGTCATCATCGTGAGCTCTGAGCTCGTCTCTAGGTCTCTTCCCATGCCCGGCCCCACCCTCCTGTAGGCCTCCGCAGCCCAGACGATGTGATCCTGGTCGTGACTGAGAGGGGGCGGCAGAGCGGGCCGGTATGGGATTGGGTGGCGCCAGGTCCCTCTGTTTGAATGGGCCCGCCCGTTGGCCCGGCCCGTATAGGCCCAGCAGAGCCTGGCGGGTCGTGACCGCCGGCCTAAACAGCCCGGGCGCGCTCACGCCGCGCTCATGCCACGGCTACGCTTCCCGGAACCGATTGACCGTGCGGTCAGTCTAATAACGTCCGTACGTCCGCCGCTGGTGGACCCACGTAACTCCGCGCAACCCTTCGGGCGCCCCGCGCTGCCCTGACGCAATGCGCTGCCCGCCGCGTATATGGGAGGATGGCCAGCGCCGCCGCTGCTGCATTAGCTAATAGCGGCGCTACCCTAATCGCTCTCTCCGCCTGTGTTTGGGTGGGACGCGGACGGACAGACGGGTGGACGTGGACGGGTGGATCGGACAGCGGCGCGGGAAGACTCTCTCCAGCTCTGCTGCTGCTTCTGAGCGAGTCGGGCGCCTTGTCACTTCACCTCGGAGTGTCCTCTCACTCAATCACCGCCTTGTTCGACCCCTCTCCGCTCCTCTCCTCTCCCCACTCCTCCATCGGGGGCCACAAAGAGCGCGTTTCTCACTCCGTGTGTGCCCGCGCGCGCGACTCGGCCGCGTCGTCGTGCAACGTGCAAAAGGCTCGTGAGTTTTATGCTTATCTGCCTCGCACTCTCGCTTATTGCGAAATACGAGGCAAAATGAGTCTCTGGCCTCCGCCATTTCTTCTTATCGAATAGTAATCCCGCCTCAGAGAGGTGTCTCGTCCCAAGTATGGGGTGGGCTGACCTCTTACGCGGCGTCCAGGAAAATGAAAAGTTGTGACAAAGCGAGAGGTTATTTAAAGATTTTTGCGGATGACATATAAGCGAACGGTAGAATTTATAACCACATCGAGCCACATGCGCGTGGTTGCCTTTTTGTGGTTGGGGGATTTGTTTGATCATTCACACTTGAGCCAAATCGTGGCCAAGAGTTCGCCTCAGCTGACCATAGCGCCTTACAGCCCGAGCGAGTAGGCAACCCGGCCGCACTTGTGCGTGTGGTGCAGTCTAACTGTATGGCGGAAGGGGAGAGAATCTGACTCGAGTCGGCAATCTTGTGAATTTTTCTTCGAGAATGCCAGCGGTGCTGGCACTAGATAAAGTGTCTAGTGCGCTGGTGGTGGCGGTGTCGACACAAGCGTTAACCGCGAAACCCGAGCGAAACCAAACGGGTGGCTTCAGTTTCGCTCTGAACGGAAAAACGTCGTTATTGGCTAAATTTGAAAGACAGTCAGGCCTCGTATCCGGCTAGAGGGTGACGACTGGACTGCGTAGCCAGGAGTTTAGCAGCAGCCAAGGCTACGCCTCACCACGCCCTGTCTCGACAGGCGCACGCCACACCCCAGACCAACCTCCCGACTGCCGCGTCGTGGACCTACCGGTAACTGTACAGTACCGGGTGCGTGGCGGCTCTCAAGGATCTGCAGTGCGTGCGTGCAGCGCTCGGCACGAGAAAGAGTGGCACAGACAGACAAATGCCAAGTGCGAAGGCATGCGGACAGAGACTTCTTATATCCTTTGCGCGCTTTCGGTGTTCGGCAGTTTCATGAAGTCGGCTTAAAAATGTTTCCCACTCACTAACGGTATTTTGGTCGTTTTGTGTGTTGCAGGTAAACGAGTTGATTGGGAGCTGCGGCTGTTGACTGCCGAGTGCAGCGCGCGGTGAGCGGCAGAAAATGAGTTTTGTGACTCATCGTTCCACGAGGTGGCGGGAGAAAAAGAGAGATAAAGAAGAGAGGGAGGGAGGGGGAGGGAGGGAGAAAGAGAACGAGAGCCTACGCCACACGCATGCTATGCCATACCGCATGCGAGTGCGCTCGCCGGATGTGTCTGCATGCGCGGCGTGCACCGCGGGCCGATAGCTCCCGGACGCAGTCCTGGAAGGTGTCTGCCGGTGGGTGTGGTTCAGCGAGAGGTGTGTGAGAAGGTCGCGGGGCTGTTCGACGGCCCGCCCCGCCCTCTGACTGTGGCGGTGGCGACGCTGGTGTTTGCTCTTAGCGGTGTAGTGCAAAGGGGTACCCGTCTGAATGCCGAGCCGGTCCGCAGCCAGTCCATAACACCACTACCGGTGTACCCTCGGGTGTACCGGGCCACACATGCCGCTCTGTTTACGATCCCCGCCGCCCACATCCGTCATAAAGACGAGAGTAGAAGCAGTGCAGGCCGGGCGCAGAGACTACTTGAGGGAGACGGGGTTCCGTCAGGTCAGGTCCGGTCCGGCCTATCCGCTAATGGGCCCGGAGGAGCTCTTCGCTTGATGTAATGGTCGGGACAAGACAGGATAAGAAAGGCTGTCGGTGGAGTGGCGGGGCGTGGCGGGCGTGGCGTGGCGTGGACCGAGGGGCATATAGCGAGAGGGGGGCGGCTGTGGTCGTGTGAGCAGGCTCACGGCCGGGCTGCTGGGGGTACCGAGGGGGGTACCTATACCTACCTCCTCCTGCAACTGGACAGGATAAGACATGCTCTACCCCCCTCCCCCTCCTCCCCCTTTTCCTTTCCTCTTCTCTGGTCCAGTCGTCGCGTCCAGTCCTCAGGGTGTCTGCGGGCCGTCTTCGGCTTCCTTCGGGCCGCGCTCGGCTCGCGCTCGGCTCGGTGCGGTGGTGCCAACGTGTGCCGCTCGGCTGGCGCGCGGCCGCGGCGGCCGCCCGACCCCGGCCGAGCGCGAGCCGAGCTTGGTGTTTCAGTGCCGAATGGGCAGTCCGACGGGCAGGTCGCGTGTGTGCGTACGTGCGTGCGTTGTAGTTGTCGATAGTGTCGTAGTGGTTGTTAGTGCTGGTGGCCTTGAGTGTGCGAGTGTTATGTGTGGTGCAAAGTGAAGTGTTGTAAACGTGCTTGTGAGTGTCGCGAGAGCGAGGAAGTGCAGTGTGACTTGGATACCAGCCGCCCCTTCCCAAGCCCTCCCCCCATGGGCCCCGGGTAGCCTACCGGTCGTGCGCTGACACCTGAGGACAGGTGGTGGACGATGTTGGACAGCGAGACGCAGCCGCAGGGCCCCGGACAGGGCCCCGGCCTTGGCGGCCCCCAGGCGAGCCACACCCGGAGAAGGTCCACGTTCTACGTGCCCCTGTCGAGCGACAAGTCGGCGACAACCCCGCCGCGCAACGGGCCCTCCCCCTCCAAGGTGACCCTCACCATCGTCGAGGGCATGGAGGCCAAGACTTCTTCGCGCACCGTGGTCAAGGCCGGGCACGGCCAGCAGGGGGTGGTCCCACCCCGCCGCACGCCGCGGGCGAACACCCGGACGGCCCTGACCGCGTCCAAGAGCATGCCGCCCAGCCCCAAGCCGCTGGTGGCGTGCACCAAGACCATCGAGAGCCCCCGCTCGCCTACCTTCACCTCCCCTGTTGCACCCCACAACAACAACAACAACATCAACAAGATGCCCCTCGCGGCGCCCTCGGCGTCGCAGCAGCTCCTCAAGGTGTCGACTAGGCTGCTGTCATCTTCCTCGCAGACGTTGGAGATGCTCAAAACGCCCATCAAAGCGTCGGCGTCGTCCTCCTTCAACTTCGTGCGGAGGACATCGTCCACCAAGCTCATGCGGACCCCCTCGGCAAGTCTCCTTCACCGACGGGCCTCCCCCACGCCGTCGGTGGCCTCGGCCGCCTCCGCGGCTTCCTCGGCCACTGGAGGCAACACCACGTCCTCGTCGTCGTCTTCGCTGAGCAGGAAGTCCTCGTCGAGGACGAGCACGCCGCCGCAGAGGACGGCGTCACACCACCAGAACCACCCTGAGCCCCCTCGGCGCCCCCGGCGGATACACGAGGAGGAGGAGGATGACGACGGTGTTCATTCGGGTAGGTGTGGATGGGGGTTAAATTAGTGGCTGGGGCTCGGTAATGACCAGCCTCTCTGCAGCCGCGGGGCCTCTGCCCGGCCTCAGGCCGGCCTCAGGCCGGCCTCAGCCTCACCTGGTGCGGCTCGTTAGCGCCCCTCTTCAGCCGCACCTTGTTCTCCACGGCCTAGGCCTGCAGATTTGGAACAGCAGCGGTACGCTGGGCGGTACGCTGCTGGATACCCCTTCCGCCGTAAAACAGAAGCGGCACCTGTGCAAGTCACTGCCGCTGGTGCTGCCCAACACAATGGTGGGCGAGTCTCGCGTCCCCCGGGGCGTGGCGTGGCGTGGCGTGGTGCGGCGGGGAGGAGGGTGGAGCCCCAGCCGGCCACGGCCTGCGTGTGTTTGGTGATGAGGAACAGGTGAGCCGCCGCGCCTCCCCCACCGACTGCGTCTTACGACAGGTGCATTGTGCATGGTGATGAGGCTCGGAGTATGAGAAGAAGGGGGGAGGCGTAGCCGGGGGACGCAGCGCGTGTTGCCTAGCTGCGTAGGCGCTGGCTGGACATGCTGCTGCTGCTGCGGGATCTCGCCGACCGCTGCTGATAATGCATGGCGTGCCGTATGGCCCCTCTGCTGGGTCGATGCCCTTGGCGTGCAGTGCGTGGCGAGGCGTGGCGTGGCGGGGCGGGCCGCTCGCCGGGCCGTGCGCCCGCCTGTCCGTCTGTCTGCGGCCGCGGGCCGCGTGTGTGTCTGTGTCTGTGTGTTTTGGTGATGGCCTCAGCTGGGCCGTAGCGGATCGGAGCCGAGGGGGCCGGTGGTTGGGCTCGTAGACGAGCGTGATTGATAGAGCGCCATTGTCGGCGCTCTGCTGGCCCTGCGGGACCCTGCGGGCCGAGGCCAGGTGGACACCGCCGGGGCCTCGCGGGCCTCGCCTTTAGGGCTCAGGGGACGGCACGGACGCCTCACCTGCAGGTAGGACAGCGCCGCCGGCCCGATGGCTGAGCCGCAACCGGTTCCGATGCTGCCGTGTGGATTGGATGTCCCTCTCGAGCTGTTGGCCGGGACTGCAACGCCGCGAGGGACGAGACCGGGGATTGGGGGAGGGGGG
>NW_026267658.1:90183-91507 GCF_000697945.3 Frankliniella occidentalis
CCCTTCCCCTTCTCTTCCTCTCCATCCCCCCGCCGGTTGTTTTCGGCTGAACCGAAGCGCTGGTCGGCGCGAGGCGTCCGGTCAGTATGATGCAAATCAGGTGCGCAAACACCGGAAACGCCTCGCTCGCGTCTTCCGGCCGCGGCCCGCGGGGGGGACCTCTTCTGCTGCGCCTCGCGCGGGAGGGGGAGGTGTTCGCCTAAGCCGTTAGGAGTGAGGCTCGCGGCCCGTGTCGCAGGGCGGGCAGGGCGCGTTCCCGGAGCTCCTCATGACCGTCTCCAGCGCGGGCGGACGGACAGGCCAGCGGGTGACTCACGACCACGCGCGGCTGGTATTTATTTTGGAGGGAAAGCGAAACGCAAAGACGAGAGAGAAAGAGAGAAAGAGAGAGAGAGGAGTGGGTTTGTGCGGAGTGATGCGCCGTGGTGGGGGAGGGGGCTCGCTGATGCTACGCTGCTGCACGCCGCGCCACGCCACGCGCTTTCCCGCAAGGCATGCCAGCCTACTTCCGGCGGTGCGCGCCAATCAGTGAGAGAGGGAGCAGAAAGAAAACAAGGAGAGGCGGGAGGAGTCTCCGCCGCCGCGAGCCAACTCTGTGTCGATACCTATTTTTGTTGAGCCTCTCTCGCTTTTTAGGGTTACGTGACGCGAGTGCTCTGCTGTCTACGTTGGGGTCTTAACTTTATGGATTTCCTTGTTTCTTTCAGACAGACGGGGATTATTTTGAAAGAAGGGGGTACAAGGGTTTGGAGGAGTATATAAGGGGCGTCTCGTCAAGCTCGTAACTGGATTAGAGCCGGGCGATGGGCCGGCCCCTGCCTCCTCCCGTGAAGGTGAGAGAGCGTCGCCGCCGGGCAGGTGCATCGCGCTCTGCATTGACTAGACTCGAGTGGGGAGGCGTGGCGTGGAGAGGCGCTGATGAGTCGGTCAACACTTACCGGGCCGCATTGTCTGGAGTGCCTCGTTGTGACGTATTGTGGAAGTATGCTCTGAGGTGTCGGGTCCAGGTCCCTGCTGGATCGCGTCCCGCCCTGAGCGAGCGCGGGTGTGGCTCTGGCCTTGCGATTCCAACTCTTTGCCGTCTGATTAATGGCATTGCCGGGCCACGCCCCGCCGCCGCGAGTGTCGCGCCTGCCCCATATACTGGTACCAGCTCTATCTGGCCTCCACCACCGAGGGCAGTGCTACCGCCTCCCGCGGAGCACTATGCTCATATCTGTATGTGTACTGCTCGAAAGTGTTCGAGAGGTGAGCCCTGGGTAAACTCGCTTGTCCCTGCTGATTTTCGCGTGGTATAGGTGCATGCATGCGGGGGCGGGGCGGG
>NW_026267658.1:92448-94281 GCF_000697945.3 Frankliniella occidentalis
GGGGGGGGGGGGGGCACAACTACACGTTGACGATGATATATAGTGCGCCCAGGCCGCCATCTTAGGCCGCTGGCCGCTGTGTCGTCTGCCGAGTAGAGCGGGGCCCAGCAGACTCAGACGCTGCTGGGTGTGCGACTGTTCGGGGCGTGGCCGGGAGAGCTGCCCGGTGCGGATGGAGCCACCTGCCACCGGTCTGGCGCGCTGGCAGGGGCCTACCGGTGGGGCCTACCGAGCAGCTGCTGGAGCATGCGAGTCGCAGGGGAGGGGGCTGCACGTGGGGCGTGAAAACTGAGACCCTGCACGGCGCGCCACCGCAGCCTTCCGGAAACAGGATGTCGTCGCGGTAGTGCACGGTGACGGCCCCGTGGCTGCCAACCGTCGTTATCGGCGGCCTCGTGAGTCGTCTGTCGTCCGTCGGTCGAGAAGGTGAAGACCCTCCTCGCGCATGGAGCGTCGCGTCTGCTGCGGCGTGCACATTGCCCCCCACCTGCGAGTGTGCAGCCCTACACGCGAGCCCCCCTGTAGCCGGCTGCGGCGGTGCCGGTTGACCGTGAGTCTGCTGCTGGCCGCTCGTCTTTTTCTCCCCCCTCCCCTCCCCTTCGGAGGAGGGAAAGAGAGAGGGAGAGGGGAAGGGCGCTGCACCGTGTCTCTGGTGTGGTGTGAGACGGCCGTTTTGTTTTTCTTATTAGTGCCTGTCGGTGGTGGTGGTTGGTGGTGCCCGTCGTGGCCAAGGCCAGCCGAAGCAACCGGTGCAACGTGCACCGAGAGCAAAGATGCTAGGGCAGGTGTAGGTGTCCGGGCTACACGATGTGTAGTCTGGTGGGCTGATCGTAGGAAGTTGTTGCTCCTTATCATCCAGAAAGCCCGACCGTCACTGTCCGCCACGAACCTCTCAAGTCAATAAGTGCAGCCGCATGCAGTTAGTTCTAATAGCGCCTGTTGGGTAGGCAACATTTTGCCTGCAGGGCATGCGAGTAGTGTGGGGTGACCTACCCTGAGCCTCGCAGGCGCCGAGCTTCCGCAAAATGACGTGCTTTCTTAGCGATCCCCCCTCCTAAACGAGGCGGGCGGACTGCAGCCTTCGTCGCGACGCTCTGCACACGCTGCTCAGGGAAGGATGTGAGTGAAGGGGCCTGCCATGTCGACGCGGCGAGGAGCGCGGAGGAGAGGGCCTTCGGCAGCCTTGGGCGGGTGGTGCCGAGCCCGCTGGAGCGCTTATCTGCTCGCGTACGCACGGCGCGGCGAGATACACCGCCAAGAGCTGCGGCTCCAACACGAGACAATGGACTTATTGAAAATTTCGGGGCATCTCTCTCAAAGACAATGGGCCGGTGGCGTCGTGGCACCTTAAACAACACTGCGAGAGAGAAAGGGAGGGGAAAAAATAAGCAACGGCGGAGAGAAGGGGAGGAGGAGAGACTCGAGGAGACCACCAATCAATTGCAATTGTAGTCTATCGAGGAGACGCGATCAGACTCTCTAAATACTACCGCTCTTTCGTTCCTCTTTTTTGCTGTCGGTCTTTTCTAAAATCCATTCGTACATTTCTTTTGTTGCAGGTAAGAGATATGGATGATTCGGATGAAGGTGAGGGAGGAGGAGGAGGAGGAGGAGCAGCGTGCGGGTGAGTCTGTGAATGTGGCACTGTTTTGGCTGCGCTGCGCGAGCCGGGGGACCCCTCTGGTTTGATACTCCTCCCACTAAATCCCTGGCGGAGCAGTGTGTGTGGGGGACAGTCCACTCGGATAGCTTATCGGAGGAAGGCGTGGAGGGGGATGGGGGCGGGCCGCTGTGGGCACGCTGAGGCTGCCGTCCGGGGAGTCTAGGGGGGGG
>NW_026267659.1:0-1053 GCF_000697945.3 Frankliniella occidentalis
CAAGGAATCATCCATAAGCCTTTCAGAGTCTTACAGAAGAGTGGGTTTATGGAAACGCCTTTCTGAACTGCTCTCTCTCTCGAAGTGTCATGGCGGAGTGAACGATAGTTTGTGTGTGTCGGAATTTAATCGTTTGAAGGTGATATTTTGGACTGGTCCCAGTAACAGTGTTGTAGGAAAGTGGCTTGTGACCTCCTTTGTGACTGTGATTGATAGGAAGAGTCGTTGTTGTGTGCTGAAAGTGAAAAATCAAAGTGCAAAATAGTAGTGTTGCTCGAAGAGGTTAGGAGGCTGCTTCTCAGTGCCGCCAACTGCCATTATTGAACTGCTAGCGTGCTACAGTGCGACAGCCCCGGCAGCCTGCCTACTCATAATAACTTGCGAGAGGTTGGCCCACCTGCAAAAACAGTGAATAGTCTACGATCCAAAGCAGCAGAAGGAAAGCAGAAGATTGTTGACATGGACAGGAGTGAGCTTGAGTCTTTAATAGCTTCTGCTATTACTTCAGCAAATAAAGCAATTCAAAATTCACTAAACAAATTGAGTGCAGAGGTTACAAGCCTGAAAAAGGAAGTGAAAGCCAAAGATACCAAATTGAACGAGATTGAGAATAAACTCGACGAGCTAGAACAATATGGGCGCAGGAACAATCTCAGAATCTTTGGTGTGGAAGAAAGGGAAGATGAAGAGACTGATTACATCGTCATAGACATGGCCAAGAAAATGAATGTTGAAGTGAGCGTGAGCAGCATTGACAGATCTCACCGTGTTGGGCGGAAAGGCACCCGCCCCCGCCCGATCATCGTCAAGTTCATTCGCCACGAAGCCCGTGACTTGATTTTTCGATCTAAGAAAATGGTGAAGGGCTCCGAAGTCACGGTTAGAGAAGACCTAACCAAACAAAGACTGCGGCTAATGAAGGATGCCGTGGCATCCCACACAGTGAAAAGTGTTTGGTCCATGAACGGCGTAATTATGGTAAATGCTGGAAACAGTCGCCATAAGCTCAGGTGTCAAGGTGATCTTAAAGACTTATTAGAAAAACACCCTCCA
>NW_026267659.1:4137-4471 GCF_000697945.3 Frankliniella occidentalis
ATCCAGCAGCGGCTGCGCTCCGGGGCCGACCGGCTCAAGACGCGGCTGTCGGGCATCAGCCGGCCCAAGATGCCGGCCGTGCGCAGGCCCAAGTTACCCATGCCGGACAAGGCCAAGTTCCACCTGCCAGACCGGCCCAAGTTCAAGATGCCAGAACGGCCGAAGTTTAAGTTGCCCGAGCGCCCCAAGATCCACCTGCCCAGCCTGGGGCGGGGGAGCTCGGCGGCCGCAGCCGCGGAGGCAGCAGACGCCGACCCCCAAGAAGCAGTCCGCGAGCAGCAAGCGGCCGCTCAAGGGCAGGCAGTACAGCACCGAGTCCACGGCGGGCTCCTCG
>NW_026267659.1:5230-6602 GCF_000697945.3 Frankliniella occidentalis
TCTGGTTCTTTATCCAATTCCTTGGTTTAGAACTTTATTTCTAGTGCTGTTCTGCTAGCCGTCCTCTCTCTCCGCCTGCTCAGAGTGCCCTGGCGGCGTTCCCCTTTTATGCCTTCGAGGGGGATGAAGCCGTTTTCGTGTGCGGGCCTTGTTCGCCTTTTGCCCAACCTGAATTTCGTATTACTGGCTCTTATATTTATCAGAGACGAAAGTGCACTTTTGAAGAGCTATATAACCCTCATAGCCCTTATCTTTGCGCTCGTTGTCTGCGCTGGGTTTTTGTGCGTGTCTTTTGTCTCCCGCTCTTAGTTGTTGTTCTTTTTGTTATTGTTGTTTCAATGTCTGTTTTCCTTTGCAGACTGAAATTTTCCGCTTCCATGGCGTCGCTCCAGTCCCCGCCTTCCTGGTCGAAGAGTGGGGTTAGTCTACCTGTTTTTTTTTTCTTTTGTGGTCTTTCTCGCTTTGGTTACAGTTTTCTTTATTTTATTTTCAGATGTGATATTACACTTAATTTCTTTTAATTTATATGCCATTTTGTTTGGCCTTAATGCTTATGATTTGTCACTTTGTGTTTGGCCTCTAAGGTTATGATTTGTCACTTTGTCTGGCCTTTAATGTTATGATTCTTCGTGTTTGGCCGTATTTTAATAATTGACTCGTACAGGCCTAGTTTGCCTTTCGTCAACATGGACTTTCCTTAGCCCAAGGCTTTTAAATTTTAATTTACTGATTGTAGGCTTGGTTTGCCTCATTGACTGGTGTTTCAAAATAAATACTTAGTTTGTGACTGACTGTGACCTCCGTGTATGAATTGAAACATTCTTTATCTTTTCTCTTGATTTATTATAACTTTTGGCATGAACACTTAACATAGCACAGCACTTGGCTTTGGCATAACAATACGATTCATTGCAATTAATGGAACGATTTGATTAACTTGGTAGAATAAACACATTCTGATTTGAACAACACGTAACACAGAACACT
Source organism: Frankliniella occidentalis (assembly GCF_000697945.3). NCBI lineage: Eukaryota > Metazoa > Arthropoda > Insecta > Thysanoptera > Thripidae > Frankliniella > Frankliniella occidentalis. The sequence goes on from NW_026267659.1 coordinate 6,218, forward strand.
TTTGGCACTTTCACAGCAAACTATTTCTTGGCACATTCGCTGGACTTGTGGTATCTTCGGTTGCACTTCCTGCATCTTACTTTCTTACGTGGATCATCAGGGTCAACCTTCAGTTCTCTCTTCTCTATTTCTCTCTGACGGATGATACCCAAGGGGACATAGGCTCTAAAAAAATCGTCAACCGAAGTTCAAAGTTCAGAACTTCGTCGAAGTTCAATCGAAGTTCAATGAAGTTCGCCAAAGTTCAAAAAAAATCATCGAAGTTCGACGAAGTTCAAAAAAGTTCACAAAAGTTCAAAAAAGTTCAAAAAATGGGGTCGAAGTTCACCGAAGTTCAAATAAATTTAAATCACCTTAGACACACATTGGTCATTTTCAGTCACCA
>NW_026267659.1:6652-7964 GCF_000697945.3 Frankliniella occidentalis
TGCGTGGTGGGGGCGGTCGGCTCGGAGTCCCGCGTAGGAGAAGGTGGTGGTGGAGGACGCGTCGTGGCTGCTGCCGTGCCGGCAGTCTCCATCACGGAGCCTAGTGAATCGGCACTAAATAATTCGCGCAGTGGGTCCTCGATGGGCGTGCGTGCACCGTCCTGCCACTGATTGCAGCAATATCCGGAGATGCCACGCCCGAGGAGGCCCCTGCCGCCCACTACCGCTCCTGCTCCCCCTCCCCAACCTACCACCGTTCAGGAGGAGGAAGGAGGAGCTAGAGAAGAAGCCGCGGCTCCAGAAGACCGTCCCGAAGATTCTCCTTCTGCAGAGACTGCTGCCGCCACCCGGAGGTCGCCGTCATCAAGACAGCCGAGGCGTGGCCGTGGTGCACCACGGCGCGCGCCGTGGAAATAACCGCAGTGGTGCTCTGTTGGCCTTCCTTGACAATTCGCGGGTTTAAAATACGTTTGAAGCGTTTCTTGAAGCGCCCTTGACTGTCTGCCGTGTAGGAGGGGCTGCCTATCTGCAAGGGGCCTGAGGTGCGCGCGCGCTAAATGGGGTGGAACAAGTTTATTGTGGTAGGCGCCTCTGACACTGGAGCTGGTGTTGCGTATGATTTAGACCTATTTTTTGATTTTTATATAAATTTGTATTTACCAAGTATGTGGCTGCTTACATTTTCAAAGAAGACACGAGTCTTGAATAGCGAAATAAACCTCTGTTGGTCAAGGGATGTGTTACTCTTTATTACAATCACAAAATGAAACCATAAAAGTTCAGCATTTCACATAAAAAAAAGTTCACAATTCACAATCTTGTCTACATTATTTTGTAAAGCTATGACAATAGATCTGTTCTGCAATGCTAAGATCAATCATTTTACTCAGGATATTTACTGATAAAAAAGAATGGAAGGGCTTTTAGCCATTAGATTTATGGGGTTGAGCTTTCATATACAGATCAGAGGATTCTCTTAGGGAAGGGCATGGTGGTGGAGGCTAAAATTTGTCCTTTGGAGGTGTTTAATAGCTTGTCTTAAAGGTCTTTCCAAGAGGAATTCAATAAGCACATTGCTTTTTATGTGACAATAGTTTTGAAAAAGTTATGAGCATGGAAATGATTAATTTGAGAAATTAAAGTCAAACTCATGTAAAACCAGAGCTGAAATAGGATTGATTGATCTGGGACCATCCAGCTCTTTTCCTACAGCTAAAGGCTGTTCATGTGATCGTTTTAAGCAAATAAATTTTAAAATCGGTCCAGAACTTTGGTCTCTAGAACACAAAACATGTATTGAATTTTCAAAAAG
>NW_026267659.1:8014-9220 GCF_000697945.3 Frankliniella occidentalis
AAAATCTTTGATGTGTCCTTCGATGACATATTTAGACCAACAATTTCCTAAAGTAGAATGAAAATCGGGAATTTACACTTGGCGGGGTTCCCTTGCCAGGATGAGTCAACCTACTGGGAATGACAGTCTTCTAGATTCAATGCTCATTTTTCTGTTAGTTTTGCACAATTTCTTTCCTTTTGTAAAAGTAAACCTGTTACTGCCTAAGTGTGTGTCAGTCACACGTCTGTGGATGTAGAGATGTGCGAACATGTTCGGATCCGAACTCGAACGAACCGAACACAAAATTTGTTCGTTCGAGACCGATCATCAAGTGTTCGAGCACGAACTGTTCGAAAAATAACGTCTGAGATCGTTCGTGGTCGAACAATACCCCCCTAACTCCTCATCAGTAATCGGAAGCTTTAAAGCATCAACTTCTAGGCGGGAAACGGGAAACGGGGAAAGGGGAACGCCTGACGGGTAGGCCACCCGCACCAACTCTCGCGCCTGGAGGTAGGCAGCCTCTCCTGCACGAGTAGCTGTCTGCCGCGGGGGACGAGAGATGGCACTGCCGTCAGCCTACGTCATTTTCTCGTCCCTGCCTCGCACCCTCCCCTTTCCTTTCCGTGCGTCTCGCGTCCCGTTCTCCCTCCCTCTCGTGAAGAGCAAGCCACCGTAGCCGATCTTTCTTATTCGAAAAGGTAATTGAAATACTGACCGTCAAGGGTTGATTTACTTGTTTTAAGAGTACTAGTACAGTCTTGTATTGAGGACACTCGTGCAAATGAACCGCCCTTCTTCAGACTTAAAATTGAAGCTGAATGAATGTGCTGCCACAGAGATAGGTTAGGAACATTTTTATTGTTTACTTATAGTCACATTGATTCAACAGCTTTTCCTCTCACTCGTGATGGCAGCGGAACACGATGAGGATGACGATAATTTCTGGGATCGTGAACTAAGCCGTGGTGGCAATGGCAATGGCTCCCCGAGTGAGAGTGAGGCGACGACAACGGGCCCCACCACGACCACGACTGAGCTCGGTGCTGCGCCTGGAGCCGCGCCTGCGACCCAGCCCTAGGGTGATTTTTTTTTCCGCAAGCATGAGTTGGAGTGTCAGAGTGTCATCTTGTTCGAATGTGCGAAGAAAAAAATATATCCAAAGATGAACAAAATCGGATAATATTTAGTGGTGGCGCAACGAGCTTAAAGTTTAACCCATAA
>NW_026267659.1:18975-19324 GCF_000697945.3 Frankliniella occidentalis
TCATAGCTCAGTTTTAACACAAACTACAAAAGAATGCTATAGCAGAAAGTGAACGGGTGAGTTTGGGGGTCTAGATCACTCCTAAAGGCACCATATTATTTTTCCCTCATTCAACACATGAAAAGGAGTGGCTCCTTGAATTAAAACTGTTTGTTTCAAAAATTAATTATTTTGGGTTTTCAAGCCGTTATGAAAATGAGCTGACAGCCTTATACTTGAGACGGAAGGCTGAAATTTGAAGGAGTGGTCCTTACAACTGCCAACAAGTACTGTGCCAAGTTTGAAGCTTATACGTTGAGTGCAACTCATTTTCATAGCTCAGTTTTAACACAAACTACAAAAGAATGCT
>NW_026267659.1:19381-20846 GCF_000697945.3 Frankliniella occidentalis
AAGTCTTATGGGAAATTCTATGCAAAATCGAAAATTTGAACTGGACTCCAAAATATTTGTCCTAGATCGAAACTGATTTCTAAATCGGATTGTACGTCAAAAACCGAGTCTAACGACATGCCGTATGGCCGTCCATAGAATTTTTCACCAATTTTGTTAAAATTTGACCTAAAACAGCCAAAATTGAGGATATTTCTGTGGCAATGGCTGGTCATAGACGGTCATACGGCATGTCGTTAGACTCATTTTTTGACGTACAATCCGATTTAGAAATCAGTTTCGATCTAGGACAAATATTTTGGCAGTCCAGTTCAAATTTTCGATTTTGCATAGAATTTCCCATAAGACTTGTGGGTTAAACTTTAAGCTCGTTTCGCCACCACTTAATATTATCCGATTTTGTTCATCTTTGGATATATTTTTTTCTTCGCACATTCGAACAGGGTGACGAGTACTCTGACACTCCAACTCATACTTGCGGGAAAAAAAATCACCCTAACCCAGCGCTCTATCACCCACTTCTTCGGCTCCTCAGTATCCACTCGCTCTCGGACCCGGGGCGATTCTGTACCTGAAAGCTCTACTGCTTCATCGTCTTCGAGGAGAAGGCATAGGGAGCAAACACCTGCAAGTAGTAGAGCAACATCAACAACACCCAACAGTAACAGTGACCCTGACCCTGAAGTCGCTGGCCTGACCTAAGAGGAGAAAGACAAGGTGTATTCAACCACTAGCCTTTTATGGCATTATTTCACTTAAACGGGTAAGGATCAAGCTAAATGTAATTTATGTGCTGTCACTGGAATAGACATGAGCGCCGACCGGATTTTTATCGGCGGCGGCGTTTGGCCTAAAATTTGTCGCTGATGCACCTCTCGGCGGCGGCGGCGGCGTGACCGGCGTCCACAACTGAAATTCGGCTGTAAAACGTTCTGAAAACGACAAATACGCGATATTGCGCTATTGTTGCATGAGCTTTAGACACAATCAATGTTTACTGTCCAAAAAACCTTAAAAAGTTGGCAATGTTCTGAAAATTTGGTGAGACGATTTTTTTTTGCCTACCTACAAGGCGTCTGCCGTGCGATTTCAGTGAAAAATTTGTGCTAAAAGACCCGCGCCGCCGACCACGCCGCCGACCAAATGGCCGGCGGCGGCGCGGCTGCGCGCCGAAAAATTTCTATCGGCGGCGGCGGCGCGTCAAAATTTGTCGGCGGCGGCTTGGCGTCGGCGCGGCGCCCACGTCTACACTGGAATCAGTACACCAACGGGAGCCACCACTTTACTTCAACGCCACCTTAAAGAAGAGGGTTAGAAGAGCCTAGTGAACCTACTACTGTAAATGTCACCTCACCTTCTGGAGCAGGGACTCCATCCTCATCCACTTCAGCAGACGCACCAGCAACTAAAAAGACAAGGTGGAGACATCTTCAAATGAAAAGTGCGGGTCGCACTTCTGGCAGTT
>NW_026267659.1:21574-21925 GCF_000697945.3 Frankliniella occidentalis
TGACAGGCTAAATGAAAAGACAACAACATATGAAGAAGTTGCCCAGTGTGCCGGATCGTATTAGGAAACCAAATCAAAGCAGAAAGCAACAAAAGAAAACTACACTATACATCCAGAAAGGAGTATTTGACAAGGTTTTAATATGCAGCCTTTATACACCTATGCATTCACATAGCACTTCGAGAAAAGAACTTAATTCGCAATATAAAGCATTCGTTCTCGTAGGTTATGTTGCTTCGTTTTGTTTCCTGCTACGCTCCGATACACTGGGTAACTTCCTCATAAATGCAACTATGGATTTCACTGGTTCACTCTAAGGACAGGTAAGAGTCAGTACAGACCTCCATGGCT
>NW_026267659.1:21975-24001 GCF_000697945.3 Frankliniella occidentalis
TTTAAATGTTTTTATTTTCATTTATTTTTTGTCATAGTTTTCTTCCTTATAGGTTCAGTCTTACCTGCTTTTGCCAAACATAGAAGTGGATGCAGATCCACTGGAGTGGTGGAAGGCCAATCAGAGTGTATTCCCTAATCTATCTTTGGTGGCTAAACATTATTTAGGCATTGCTGGCACTGAAGCTCCTTCTGAGAGGGTGGCGTCAACTAGATCTGTGATAGCGACTCCCAAGAGAACCAATATTTTATATGAACATCTAAAGGAGCTAGCTTTTTTACATGATAATTTAAAGGTACCTGAAATGAAGTAATTTGATTGTGATTGAATTCATTTAATTTAATAATGTGACACATCTAGTCTGTCTAGTCTGGATAATATAGATTTCAAAGTTTAACAACTTTATACTTACCGTAACTATATGTGATGTGGTGTGATACATGTATCATCCATCAGCAGCAGACTAGTCTTTTGTATTACTTTCAATACTTGTTTGTGTTATGTTCATTCATTGTTAACTTACAGTGATACTTGTTTTGTTTTCTTTAAGGCAAATGACTGTCCATTATCGTTAGTTTGATAATTGGTAATTTTTACTATACTTGTTACTTTTAAGAATTTGATTGAACTGATAATGATTAAAAGAATTTTTGATAAGAGTATTCCAAACTGTATTTTCTCTCCCCTCAGCATCAGATTTTATGATTTAAAAAATCAATTCAAAATCATAACCTAAACTGTTCAGCTTAGACTCCAATAAAGATTGCTTCAACAAAATTCAAAATTAAAATAACCCACAGATTCTTGGAGTCAGGACATAGCTATTCTGAGGCAGATAGCATGCATGCTAGGATAGAAAATGAAGCCCAAAGAAAGGAGATATTTACTCCAGCTGAGTGGATAAAACTTATCAAAGAAGCAGAACAAGACGGCAAGATGTATATAATTAATTTGCTTCAAAATAGAAATGTTTCAGATCTTCATTTCTTAGTGGACCGACAAAACTGGGATCATAATACCCTTAAAGAGCAAGTCTATTGGAGCAAAGTTAGAGAAATTGTTGTAGATTATAAGTCACCTAATACTGTTTTCTACAGATATGGCTTCAGTGAGCCATTAAAAACTGTTTTAATCACGTTGAAAAATGGTAATGCTATTGACCACAGTACATTTGTACCGCCTTGTGCTTACCAGTCAAAATTTTCTCTGTCAGCAAAGAAAAAGAAAGATATCGAGTTCTTGATGGAAAAGTTGGCAATTCCTAGTGCATATCATTTGACATTTAACCAGTACCTTGCAATATAATGTCTTTTTCATTGTCATTTGGGGCAAAGAAATTGCCTTGACCATTTTTTTTTTCAAGATTGACATTTTATCAGTATTCTAAATGAAGATTAAGCTTGTTCAAGCCATGATTACGTAAACTTATCTTATATTTTGTAGAAGCTGCTTCTTTCGTTTTAATGTCAAGAGTAAAATGTTTTGTAAGCATGCTTATAGAACCGTTTTATACCGAAACGAGTCCGAAGATCGGGCAGTCCGAATGTCGCCCGCGGTACAGTCCGAAACCACATCCTGGACTTGCCGAAATTAGTACCGAAAAGGAGTAAAATCAGCAAGATTCCGGTGCAGTCCGAAGCGCGCTGCCCGGGCGCCTTTCGGACTAGTCCATGCTCCGGACTGCCCGAAATATGTCCGGCAGAGTAGCACAAAATAAAAAAAACAAAACGAGCGGGATTCGATCCCCTACCTGCCGGTCTTCTGCTCCTTATACCAACGCTCTTTCCAACTGAGCTAAGCTGACGGCTGAGAGAGGATGCCTCAGGAAGGCCTCTTCAGCCAGGTGGCCAGGCGCAACAGTCACTTCGAGGGCGAGCACTGTACAGAACGAACGAATCAGCGCATCGTTATGCGGCTAACGCTTTTGAATCACACACACGCTCTGTACAGAGCATGGCGGACGAAATTTTGCAAATTAAAATGCGCCTGTGTTTCATTATTTAAAATATCGGAATTAAGTTAATAT
>NW_026267659.1:25606-26301 GCF_000697945.3 Frankliniella occidentalis
TCCTCCTCCCAAGCGCTTCTGCTTATCCCAGTCGAGTAGGGACTTAGTCTGTGGAGCCGTACCTGGACTTAGCTTCCTGAACAGCGACGCTCCTCAACTCACTACACTCAACCGTCCCATTCGGATACTCAACTCGCCTGGTCATATTGCCATTCCCATTCTTACTGGATTACACCGTGAGTACAAACCGTACGACGAGTGATAACAATTAGGAAGCGCCACACTTGTGTACTACACGACCTACCGTACGATACCAATAAATGGTTCTTTCTCATTCAATCGGTACTGTGTGCCCCATTCATACTCCATTCACTAGACACCCTGACCTACGACACCCTGCAGACAGTTGAACCCTGTGAGTCGAGTAAGTCCCGCAAAGCCTAGGTCACTGCCGCCGAGTCTGGGCAGCACGCGTGCGTCGTCTGGCCCATTGACCGCGGTCGCAACGTACTCGAAGCCAGAACGCTGTGAAGGGTCAACTCAGTTCTGGCCTACCACAACTCCCACTCATTCACGGGTGCACACCCAAAATAAAACACACTCACTCACAAAACAAAAATCCCTTCACAACGCCACAGAAGTCATCAGGGACATCGGTGCTAGCTTTCTTGAAGCCACAGAAATAATCTGAGTGTGCTGGCTCAAATGGACGCAAAACCTGCAGGTTTGATAGGGTTATGATATGGTTTGCAGAC
>NW_026267659.1:26351-27666 GCF_000697945.3 Frankliniella occidentalis
AAAGTAATTGGCAAAAAATGAAATGAAAAGATACACATACTAGTCTGTGTCAAATTTTCTCTTCTGACCTTTTTGTTTTGATGTCGAAGGTTGCAGTGGACCCTGACCTCTTTTCCTTTGGCACTTTGAAGAAGCCTGATGCCGCTTCAAGTTAAAGTCTGACTTCCCATTCTGTGCCACTCGTTCATGACACAATTCACAAACTAAATAGTTCCCTTCTCTTAATGTTTTGTCGTATTTCTTAATCACCTCTTGAAGTATGGTATGATACTGGGGGTGTTGTTTATGATTAACATGAATATGTGATGTGAGTGCTGTCAAGCCAGGTTGTCCCTGGGTTTTTGCAGCATACCCACACTCACAAGTGCATTCACAGAGGCATTTGCAGGGGAATGGGCATTTGTAGTCCAGCCTGCTACTAAGCTGGTCAGTCTCATGTCTCATGTCCTGTTCCTCATCTTCATTACAAATCTTCAACAAAAGAAGAGTATTAGATAAACACTAACTCGTAAATAAAACTATATTGATTTACCTTGCTTTCCCTCATGAAACCTTCGACTTACATCATTTTCCTTCAATTCATCATCATCATCATCCAAGCACACTAAGCCACCTATATATTCACCCCTCTGGTGCCCTGCAAATGGGGCCATAATAGATGTCAACTCCTTACAATCCTACGAGAAAAATATAGTGTAGAGGGATTAAAAATATGCCTTGTATCAACAATTTCTTTATAAAGTAATTAGCCATAAATGAGCATTACCAGATCGTAGTCTTTTTGATCCTTCCCAAGTAAAAGAGTAATATCAACTGGGCATGCTCCTTGTTTGCCACTGTAGGGATTTCTTACATCAAGCGTTGCCATGACTTCCAAGTGCTGGCCATACATCCATCTTTCAATCATTTGTGGTGTTGCTCCAGCTGCGACCAACACGCCATCAAGTTTCACTGTTTGCATGCTCTGTGGCACTCTGCAATACAAAGTGAACGAATATGACAATGTGACATAAGTATTTGATACACTTACAGTTATGTGCATGTAAGGGCAGGCGAACTTACGTAGGGCATCGACACATTGGCCTAGAAATTAATCCTGAACGGAGCCATGACTTAGAACTACAATTGACTGCTTCATTCACTGTGAAACCTGAAAGACAGATAGTTCTAAATGGAGTAGGAATACTATTATACTGAATTGAAAACAGGAAATGGTGCAGTTTCGCACTTACCTAGATTGACTCCCCAATGAATGGCAAATGGCAACACATAGAGAACATCACCAACCCGCTGTCTTACCTGCAAAAATTGGAAC
>NW_026267659.1:35871-36712 GCF_000697945.3 Frankliniella occidentalis
ACAATAACTCTACATTATACTATTAAATGTCATGTTCTCAGCAGTTGTCCAAGGGTCGTGACCGTGTTCTTATACCGAATGAATGTCATGGAGGATACGATGAAGGAGATGAATGCACAGATTACGCCCAGCTGCAGTCAAAGTTCTCTCTATAATGTAGTTAACTTGCGTTGAGACGGCTTTCTGGAGACTTTGCAGACCAGGCCTTGCCAGTTCGGCTACAGAAAAAAAAATTCAAATAACATCCCCCATTTTACTACAGCATTGCAGGTATAGTCGGATTTTCTTACCAAGCGGCTGGTTCATGATGGCTTGTGTGAATTGCGATAGATGAACACAGGTGTCCGCAAGGTTACGCAGGTCATTCCGCACTTGAACAGTTTCAGACAATTCCCTTATTACACCATACAATTCCTGTCTTTGAATTTCAAATGCCATTTTGGATGCAGTCAGGAGGGTGCTCATAACCTATAAATGACCAAGAACACTTGACAATTTTCGTTTTCCGTCAGTTGTGTTTTCTGATCATGAAAATTCAGGTTAAAGTCCAAAGTTCAGCCGAATATTCGAACAATTTAAACTTGACTTTTTCAAAGTGTAACAGCTGACACAAAACAAACACCGGACACAGCAATATACCCAAGCCCAGGGAACTTTGCATACTGGTTCCGGCTGCTTAAAGGTCGCGTCTCCGATTGCCGCCAACATGACACATGAAAACTTTGAACCAAAAAAAACATCTGTTGGTCCACTTATGAACACTTGAAAGAAAAATGAACAATTTTAAATCGCTTAAGTGTAAAACTTGTAGGTAAAATAAATCCTGGGGTCTTAATAGGGA
>NW_026267659.1:36762-39106 GCF_000697945.3 Frankliniella occidentalis
TCCCTATGGACAAGAAAAAACGGTTATTATCAACATAAACAGTCAGTGATGTCGAAGCTTCCTGTAAAATAAACACTTTAGTCACTTACAGTTTGCTTTTTTCCTTCGGCTCACAGATGTCTGTTGTTACCAGTAAATCAATGAATTGTCTCCTCTTCTGGCAGTACTCTCTTCCCTTTGGAACCTGAGGGACAATTCTGAGAGATCCAAAATCTGCCCACAAGCAGGCCCTCTCCTGTATAATTGGCATGAACTGCCTCTCTTCACCAGTACGGTCTCTGTCATTCTTGATTACTGATTTGATTAAGTTGACCTGGCGAATTTGTGCCTCTAATGTGTGTTCGGGTAGGTGACTCAACTCTCCCTGTAATGAATTTAAAGACAACAACTGTTAGACTTGAGAAAACACTGATATTGAACTTTCCAGCAGATATACTTTACTCAATCTCTAAACAAATTCAATTGAGTGATGGTACTGAATCGTTCAATAGTAGTAAGACCAATGATGGCTTTCTTCAATGAAGATATTAGCTCATGATATGAGGACCTCATTTTATAAAGCTCAGATACATGTATCTTTGGATTTCTAGTTGAAATTTAACCTAACCTGGTCAAGAGAGGCTTCCTAGATAAACTCATCCACAGCCCCGTTTAAAACGAGATAAACAGCGGTATGCCTCTGTGTAAAATTGGTTACTCACAACAAAAACTCCTGCTGCACATATCTCCACATCTTGTGTCATGAGATCAAATAGTTTGCATGGTTCATTGAAGTGGTCAGGGTTAAGTAAGAACCTTTTAACCCCAAACTCCACACTCGCTAGCCTGGGCTTGCTTAAAGACATTCTTCCTACAACTAGAACCAGCTCGTATCTAAAGTGAAAACAAAACGAGGCTTAAGAAAACTCCTAAGGTGGATTAAGTCTCACGCGTTATTCCCTTTTACTTCTACTCTACAAGTGGCAGAACACAAGAACACAAGAAAACAACAGGTTCGACAAAAAAATGTTTTGACTCAAGCACGGCCCGGTACGATAGTAGCAATGGGTGCCTAGGAATGAGAAACGGATAACTCACTCATCAAACAGGCAGTGAGTTAGCAGATTGATATTGGAATTGGGAAAGAAGAAGGAGAAGGCGGTAAGAGCACCACAACAAGGCCGTCAGACAGCCATCTTAGCTCTACCTTAATTGTCGGCTTTCACTGTTTACAAACTAAAAATGGATCATTCACTTGAACCTCAAAATGCTGTTAATACTTCAGTTATTAGTATGGGACCTTACACCGCGCAGCCCTCTCGGAGGTAATTTTTGATACGTTTTACTGTTCACATTGTGTACTTATAATATTTGACACATTAACCTGTGTAACCTTGAACGGTTTTGTCTGAATTGTCAAGGCCCGGATGCAGCAATCTTCTTTCGACGGTAGCGCTGAAGCGTTATATTGAGAGAGCACTAGAGAGAGTGCTAGAGGGACGGACAAACGTGCATCCTCATGATTGTGGCATGATACTGGACCGGCTCCGAGAATCCTGTGTTGTTGATATCATGAAGAGAGAATTTCCATCTAAATTATGCTGTACAATAGGAAATGACGCTGTTGAGGAAACGGTTGGTATTGCATTTTAAAACCTGAGTTGTTCGAATTTCTGTGAAAATTAAAAGTGTTCTTGCCTGTTGTACTCTGAATTTTAACAGATTGCTACCATTGAGGAAGATTCAGCTCTGAAGGCAGATATCAAAAAATCTGAAATTATCAAAGACAACAGTCAGGGGAACAATAATTCTCAATTCTCGGAGCCACAGTTGAGACATGCACCATTACCGAGAAAAGATGTCCCTGCTGAAGTTCTTTATTCTCTCAGAGGGGTGCAATGCAGTCTCTGCAGGCAGCTATTTAAAGGTCCAGACTGTTTGGAATGCCTTATTGAGCACACAAAGGAAAAACATTTAGATAAGGCCAGTCCGCGTTTTTTAAAGAGAGTTAGGGAGGAGAACTCCTATAAGAATTTGCTTGGTGATGGAATAATGTACTGTACATGTTCAATGTGCATTCGTATAGGGTTTGCTAGATTGGACAAAAGATATGATGTTGCTCGTCGCATGTGCCTTTGAAGGTAAAACTTTCAAAGTGTGCATCCGCACACAATAATTCGCATTCTTGTCAAAAAGTGCAGAAATAAGGACCTTTTTCAGTCCTGTGCATAACCTACGCATTTAATTATATTGTTCTACTATTCAGTACTCCAACCTTTTTAGCCCGCCCTTCTGCTTTTAAAAAAGCATTAAAGCGGGCTTATGCAACCGCTCTCGTGTCCGTCCGTCCGTCCGTCCGTCCGTC
>NW_026267659.1:40526-41381 GCF_000697945.3 Frankliniella occidentalis
ATACATTACACGTCTACTCCACAACAGCCACATTACAATATACTCCATAAATACTTTTTCCTTTGTCCTAAGATGGATGGTTTATTCCCATTTATTTATTACAACAAATATTGATGATGTGCCATTTTGGTCAGTTCTCATTGAGCTTGCTAGTAAGATGGAGGAGAAAAGAAATGGCATGCAGGCGACAAGACGCTCAGTTCCTATTAATATTACATGCCTTTGCATTCCTTGTTTATGTTTACACTCAATAAGGAAGTTAAGAGTAGTGAATCCCCTCAGTTTTAAAAAGAATTTCAGAAATTTAATTTTTTTCAACTTTGCTGCCTGAAAAAAATTTGAGAAAAATACTTGTACGTGTGAAGGAGAGGCTCAAATCCAATTACATTTTTGGAAACTAGATTAAAAAGTGCTCCTTTTAAGACTAAGTTGAACGATGGGGGTAGAGAGGTAAAGATTTTGAGCCATCAGCAAAATACGATTTCTCAAAATTGAATTCACAAGATTGAGATCAGAGATGACCGTGATGCACGTAGAAGGGTGATTTCATGCAGGCCCACTGTTTTAAATTGTTACAGAAGAACATGATGATGTGGATAAGCCACCGATCTGCTTTATAGGAGAATAGTTTGAAATTTCTACGAGTAATTTTTGCTTGTCTCTTCTGAAGTGACGGAAATGCAATAATGGTTTTACTTTGATCATTGGACTGAGAATGGTTAACAAAAGTGCAGAAATTACTGCTGATCAAGAAACTAGACATGGATGCTCTTCTTTTGACACCAAGATGCAGTGTGAATGATTCAAACATCGGATTTGATATTTTCAAAAAGATCTACTACAAAATCCCTATTT
>NW_026267659.1:45406-48735 GCF_000697945.3 Frankliniella occidentalis
TGATCAGAGCCATTCTGGCAATCACACATTTACAAGACGGATTTACAGGCAACAATCAGAATTTGTGCTGCTCTCAAGCGCCTCTGCACGGTCCCTGCTCTCTGCTGCAAGCTCCACAACTTCGTTGCACAACAGGATCTGTAAGAGGTGACACTCTTATAAATGTTCCCTGTACTGTAAGGCACACTTACTTGTGTAATGTGAGACAAAAGTCGCGCAAAGATTTATGTACAGGTGACTCACCCTTGCATCTGCTACCATCTCCAGCGCCTGAAGTGATCCCAGAAACTGGATAGTGTCACTGAGCTTGGTCGGTGGCTTCACCATGGCCACATCTCGTACGTTGTGTAAGCCCATCTTCATCATCACCTTAGCACGTTCCTGGAGAAAATGGAGTACGTCTATATCAAGTTGTATTGAGCAGAGTTAGTCATACCTATTGAAGTTAAGATCAAATTCAACGTACAGGGGTCACATGGCGTATAACAAGCAGTGGCCTCAGCTCTTCTTTGGCAGCATCGATGAGGTCTGTTGCAATTTTTGCCGATAAAGGTGGGTACCACCAGTATTTTTCCATAATCTGAACAGAGTAAATGACATCATAATACTAAGATGGGAGTCTGATTTTTATGGAAATTCGCCCACGCAACATAGCCATAAAATAGTTGTCCTGGTAACTTACCAAGCAGAAGACTCTAATGTTGTGACAGCGGTTCGAGAGGTTGCTGGCGAGTTCGAGTGCCATGCCACGATCAAAGCCATATTTACGGCACAGCTCCTCATATTTATCTGGGTGGCAGCATAAATCATTCATGAAGAGGGCCGACCACATGCGGGTTAATTTGTTGGTAAAAACTTCATCCTTCCTGACACGGGCAGAACCCCTCACCCACATATTAAGATGCTGCTCAGTCAACCCAACATTCTCAAATAGAGGTCGGTGTGGGTGTGACTGATATTTTGCAGCAATCTACGGAAAAAACGAATTGTTACATAAATAAAGTTTTGCATCTTCTTTCACAATTTTTACCCTACCACGACGGCGGTGTGAAGATGAAAGAAATGTGTTCCTATGTACCTCTTTATCAATGAGTGTGGTCGTTTCTTGAACTAAACTTCGCCCAGTGTCTGTGATACGCCTGCTCATTTCCGGTGTGATCGACAGGTACAAAATTGTCAGCATACTTTCGATACACATGACCTTCTGTAGTAGATCAGCTTCTTGAACAAAGTTATAAGCATCGTCCAGTGACATAAAACCTGCGTTGAAATGAAAAATGATTTTACATGTGATATCATGATTGGCATTTTATACATAAACTTGGAAGCTCCAAATGATATAGGTGCAGTTCCAGCGAACCAGGCCAGTCACGTTAGTGAACTGCATATTTCAAACTCACCCGCAGTGGCAGCCGCTGTGAACTGAGTGGTCATCAATGTGTAGTTCTTTATTGTCACCTTTCCATCTTCACTTTCGCTCTTAAGTGAGCGTACAAAATCCTCGAGATCTGCTGCTGACACGTTTTCGCCCAAGACATCATCTGACACAAGTCCAATCAGTTTCTTTGGGGTTTGTGAGGGTGGCTGCAGCCCGCTCCGGGTAGACAAAGTCACAGTAATATCGACTTCATTCATTCCTTCTCCAGGCCGTGCAACTTGTATGTAATTCGTATTCAGCAGTTTCTGTAAAGGGTATGATACAAACACATTTTTAGAACCAAAAGTTGACAGCTGTGCGACAGTCTCATCTACCTGAAGAAGAGAAAGGCTCACCACAATCTCATCTAGGAGTGGTGATAATGTCCATATCCTTGTTCCAGTCTCAGGAATAATTGTGCCCTGCTGGTACAGGAGTGTATGGCAGTACAGACTGATGATCTGATCCATGCAGACGCCTGAGCTGCTGCCCATTTCGAGGGCTGTAAGAATAAGTCTCGTTGTCCCAGAGAATGGATACTGACCATCCAGCGGTGAACATGGCTGTTCATGTGCAGCAGTCCGCTTGTAGTAAGCTGTCGCATTCGACAACTGACTTTGGATACTCTCTACAGGCGTACTGAGCAACACTTCAAACCTAGGCATAGTTTCTGCATCAACGAATATGTAGGAGTCTGCAATAGAACAGTCATCGCCTAAACCACGTCGCACTCCCCTCCCTGCTCTCCCAACCTGCTGTAGGTAGCTGCTACAGGTAATCAGGTCGTTTCCATTCCATGTATATGGTGAGGCAATAATGACTCTTGAGGCAGGAAGATTGACACCTGCAGCAAGTGTGGAAGTACAGGACAGCGCCAGAATCAAGCCTTCAGAGAAAGCGTCCTCTATGGCTTTGCGCTCCATTGGATGAAGAGCTGCTGTGTGGAACCCCATTCGAGCTTTTATTCCTTCCAGCAGCACACTGTCCACCATACCCTTGCTCTCCTGAAGCAGGTGTCCAACAAGGTTCTTTTTCTCCTGCTTGAGATCATCCGAATGACTGGAAATCACACAAGAAAATCAAGGGTTTATTTTCTATGTGCAACCACATTAGTGTCTTAAACTAGTAAGTCATTGCACATTCATATGCACATACCTATATAATGCTTTACGTGCTTTTGTGAGAGTACTGCAGAGGTCGAGAGCCTCTTTTCGCTTGGAGCAAAACACCAGCACCGATCTGTTACTGTCAATGGCCTCAAAAACTAGTTTGGCGATCAGCCTGTCCTTGTATGAAACAAACATGGTCAACTCCTCGTCAACGAGTCTGTCCTTATCTTCAAAGACTCTCCTCGCCTTTGTCTCAAAATCGACCATTCCCTTACCATCAGGGCCCCTGAGGATAGGTACACATGACCCAGAAACCACAATGTGCTCTTTAATCTTGATTGGGCGTATGTTGACTTCATGCAAGACACATTTTGCAGGGTCACCACATCCAAGAAAAAGTCTCAGTTCTTCTGGGTTGCCAACGGTTGCTGTAAGTGCGACTAGGTTGACCGCACCACCTGACATACTCATTAACGAGACAATAAGCCCTTCAAGCACAGCGCCACGCATGCCTTGTGACAGCATCTGTAGTTCATCTATTACAACAGTTCCTATCTCATATCTCCTCTCATTCTCTTTGCACAAATATCTCCAGATCCCACAAGCTTTCTCGAATGAGGCAACGTATATCCTTTGGAGGCATTTCTTCTGCTTTGGTATAGGGAAGTGGCCCTTGGAGGAAGCATACTCCAAGACTGAGAAAGTGTTGAGCTTGTTTGCAAGAACTCGTAGCTCGTTTATCTTCTCTGTCACAATTGCGACATATGGTAAGGCCATAATCACATCTTTCTTATGCACTAGCA
>NW_026267659.1:52243-52827 GCF_000697945.3 Frankliniella occidentalis
TGTAAAATGTTAATTTAGGTTCGAAACGCTCAGAGCGTCGTTTTCCTGTATTCCACGGTATAACGCGTTAAAAGCGTACCGAAGATGTTGCATTGACGCTGGCGAATTTGTGGAAAGCAGCTAGATTGCGTCACTTGTTGGTTATGAGTACCTCTACCACCTAACTTCTATTGACGAAGTCGCCACCGCCTCAGCTCTTTTTTAACGCGATGTTCCGTGAAATACGGTCATACGACGCTTAACCGTTTCGATCATCTTGTCATCTACTTTGTGATCCTCTAGTACAAGAAACGGTGTCGCCATGGATAACGATGACTCTTCGTCCGGAGAAGATGTAACACCCAGTACGCCTGGCCGACCCCCGACCGACCTTCACTTGAGGACTCCGTACTCATTATCTGAGTACAGGCGGGCACTCGACCTGCTCCTGCAGCACCATCCCCAGAATCCTTCAGGAAAGGTTTTCTCCAAATTTCTGATAGAGGTAAACTTGCGTGGATATACTGATCACTCCTTTCTCACCTCTGTCGCATATCCTTCTAACAGTTTTGTAACAATTTTATCTTGTTTGCACAGGCTTTTCC
>NW_026267659.1:53236-54118 GCF_000697945.3 Frankliniella occidentalis
ATACAAGGAGGCAAAGTCTCACCTGAGTTTTATAATGAAATGACAGACATTCATCTGTCACTAAAGAACCATCATTGTCAGTTGAGAGATTGATGGGCCTTTCTATCAGTGCTCTAGTTTTACTTTCACCTAAATAGAAGGAAAAGCCAGGTAATAACTTATGATGATGTACGAAGAGTGCTGTGTAGCCACTCTACTCTAAACAAGTCTATTTCACAACAATCATATAATACCCGATGTTCCTTGAAATGGCTCTGAGTGGTGATCTGAAAGTAGCTCTTCACTAGTAGTATGCCCATCTACTGAAGGAACATTTGTAACGTCTGAATAAATTGAATCTTGTGAGGTCATCGTTTCATCAAGGTTTGAGTCCGAAAAATTCTAAAGAGGAAGAGGTGGTTAGTAACATAATGAACAGAACTTAGCCATGTAAAGGTATGCACCCACTGGTCTTCAGTGTTGGGAAGTGCGTACCTCAGTGTTCATCTTCTCTTCTTCCGACTGACTGAAGTCCATGACACTTACTAGCTGCCGTAGATTCTCAGATCCAGGATCATGTGGTGCTGCGTTTGCAATTTGAAAGGAATAAGGTTTTAATACATTTAAAGGTAGTATTTTGCAGAGCTTAATCCAATCAGGATAAATGGATAAATTAAAAAAATATTCACCTTCATCTGTTGGACTCGTCCTAGAATATTCAGTATGACAATATTCTTCACCTGTTGGTCGAGTACTAGAATTTTCGCTATCACAATACTCTTCATCTGTCTGGAAGAAAGTATCCATAGCCGTCACCGCTGCATCACTGTCTCCCAAAGAACAGACACTTTCCACGTCACTGTCCATTTTGCTGTAATAAGAATTGATTAAAACATCTGTTTG
>NW_026267659.1:61157-62245 GCF_000697945.3 Frankliniella occidentalis
TCAACCACTGTTTCCAGTACTTTATGATTCTTTTCTTTCTTCTTCCAAATTCGGCGGAATGGTCTATTCCTGCATCTTTCTATTAACATTTATGTTTTTCCGCAACAGGGACTACATGAAGGACATACCAAACTTTAAGCTCCCACCAAGGGACAAATCCAGTGATGTTCAACCACAAGCTGCAGCTGCAGGTTCGTCCAGTCCACCAGCAGGCGGCGAGGTTGTGGCCAAGGAAGACAAATTTGGAGAAGCAGCTGAGGGTCCATCCAGTCCTCCAGCAGGTGGCAAGGTGGTGAAAGATTTCAAAATTCATGATTTTGGAAATTCCATTCAGAAAGGGAAATATCCCAAGAAAACGCGAGGCGTTCGTGGAATATTCTACAAAAAACTGGGGAAGTTCAAAGTGCCTGCCGTTGGTGCTTCTTCTTCTAAAGCCAAAGAGGAAAATATGGTGACAAGTGAAGAAACCAAAATTTTGTCACCTCCCTCTGACGATTCAACAATGCTCTTCCAACCAACTTGTACATCAAGCCCAAATGCTGATCCTGGCACTAACATGGTGACACTGTCAAGGGCAGATCTTCAGAGCATTTTGACAGAAATTGTTGAGAAACATTTCAAAGAAGGACATCATATTCCAAAGGCAAACTTATTGGAAGCAACTTTAGTGAACAACACAGAAGAACCTTGTGAAAACAAAAAAGATAAGATCACCATGGAAGAATCTTCCATAAGTGATAATACCCTCGCCCAAGTGGCATCAGAAGCCGAATTCAGAGAAGGCCTGTCCAATAACAGCTCGGATCCAGACCTGTGCAAGCACGTTGGTGTTATTTCTGTTAACAATGTTGATGATGTTGATGAAGATGAAGATATGAGATACGAGGCCAGACTGTCCACCGTGACAATCTGCGAGGTGTTCACGAAATGTAGAGGGAAACCAGATGCCAATTTCTGGGCTGTGCCTTCAAAACGAGGATATGTGCTGACTTCAAAATCTGCATCCAACTGGTCAACAGAAGTGACCCCAGGTGCACAACCATCTGTACTCAATCAGAAGGAATCATTTCAGGAAGATGTGGCCAAGA
>NW_026267659.1:63570-64205 GCF_000697945.3 Frankliniella occidentalis
CCCCCCAGCTTCTTATGAGCATATCTCACTTGCAACGACTGGTTTTATAAAACATGGTAACAATAGTATATTCTTTGTCCCAGCTTGAAATCAGCTCATCTCACATAAAGAAGAGATCTCCTAGTAGATTCAGGTTGAAATTCAGTTTAAAACTGTGGCAGTCACATAATTTTAGCATCAAAATTAAAAATTTTCATCCCTAAATCGCCTGATCTAGCTTGTTTTATGTTCTTTAAAGTCAAAATCATTGTTCCTCTCACCCTCCTTTTATTGTTAACGGATTACCAAAGCAGTAAAACATTCCATTGTATATTTTTTGGTTTTCCTGATAATTTCTGGCAGTCCAAATGATGCCAAACGTTTGTATCTCTGTGGAGTATTAGGGAAAATGGTTGACGGACACACCATTTTCCAAATAAATTCTATCAACATAGACATCTTACAATGACAATTAGATAGAGAATGTCGGACTGAATCTATGTGCACACTCTGTTTCATATGTAAGGATAAATTGTGACAAGAAAGAAGTTTTGCAATTAGTTCGCAGTCGACCCTCGAAACTTTTGAAACTGATAGTACAAGCATGTCTTGTTTTCTGGGAAACTGCAACTGCCCTTCTTCGAACCATCAAGTAG
>NW_026267660.1:0-35034 GCF_000697945.3 Frankliniella occidentalis
CCCCCCCCCTCACATTTATCTGCTCCCTGCTTCCCCAACGCGATTCTTCCGCGCGCGGAGCAGTTTGCGATGCGTGCGGCGCTGGCGCCGCGCTGCTGGTCTGTCCGACCCAAATTTGCAGCCAGCCAGCGGCTCTGCTCTTCTCTTGAAGAAAACACACACAAACGCGCGCGCGCGCGTGCGCACTCACGAGGCGATAACTTGCTCCCGCCCGGCCTTGGGGCTGCCGCAGACCGCCCGCCCCCTCTCGGCCGCCCCCGACAGACGGCCATTCGCCTAAGGGGCGGCCCTCCCCCCGCTCTCCCTCCTCTACGCCCCCAACAACGCCAACGCCAACTTTCTCTCCGCGGGCGACTCGTCTTCTTAGCACTAACCCGCGCGCGCCCCCCATAGTCCCACCACCGCCGCCGTCGTCGTCGTCGTACACGCTCGGCTAGAGAAGTCAGGCTCAACTAAACGACTGCAGTCGCTGACGACACTCCGTTTTGTTTTGTACATACGAAAACACGAGCGGAAACAGACGTTTCCGTAAAAACGAGAAAGCAAATAGAAATTCAATTAATGAAATTTCAATATGTTTACACCCGGTCTCTCATCACGAAGCCTACATGAATGAAATCAATAGTCCGAAACACTCCGTAAGCGAGCCCGGCGCCCTACCTGCTCAACACCCCCTAACCTTAGGTCCAAATCGATGGGCAGCTCATCGGCGTAAGTGAAACGCTCATCAGTCGCGTCAGTGTGCGCCATGCCGAGGTCCTGGCGGGGCGACGGCACCGCAGCGGCGGGGAGGACCCAGGCGGACGGCGACGGCGTTCAACGGGGCGGAAACGCACTTTAAATTCAAGTCGGTAATGGGTAAGCACCATCTTGGCCATCATTTCTGTTTTGCGAGATGAATTGTTCGCTAAATTTTGGAGATTTCCTTTGTTTCCGGCCTCTACGCATTTCTAAGGAAATGTACATTTGAAGCAATGTCACAGACTTGATTTACGACAGTGCGAGGCTAGGCTGTGGCTATGTGGCGGGTCCTCGAGGTGCATTGGCGCTTCGCGCTGCTCTGGATGCGGCTCAACGGGATGGTGGGCTGCACCGGCTGGCCCCCGCGCTGGTCGAAGGCCCGGATGCGCCGCTCCTGCGCGACCATGTTCCTGGTCACCATCGTCAGGGCCGCGTTGTGTACCACGTCGGTGAGGGTGCTATTCGCGCTGGTCAACTTTAAAACTTGTCAGTAGTCGTGACTCGTGTATGTAAACAATTGATGTGGACCTAAAGTGAACTATACCCTACACAGGTCCGGTTTGTATGGCAGTCACTCAACGATGCTCACGACGAAAGCAACTACAGGAACTCCCTCTTTATGGCCGACTTCTTTAGCAAGAACGTCGGCATGACGCTGGCGCAGGTAAAGAAGTGGGCGATAGAGGGTGGGGTCAGGGGTCGATCGGGGTTTAGCTGACCTCCTCTCTCTTGTCGCCTCGCTGCCCCCCCAGCTGGCTATGCTGCGCCATTCGCGGCGCCTCAGTCTGCTGGTCAGAGCACTGCTCCTTCAATCGTACTCCTTTCCGGACTCGAGGCGCAAGTGCGCAGCCAGAAGTGTCGTCATCCTTCTCTTCGGGGCGTTCTCCATGGTGTACACGTTTGTCAGCGTCAAGTTTATGGTACGTTTGAGACCTTTGTGGCCTCTACCTGGCTATCACGCTTCGCGAGGTAAGGCCCATACCGTGTTTGACTTCTGCCCTCGTGCCCTACACAGATCTGTGGCGGGTCCTGGAATGGCGCTGTATTCTTCATTGCCGACCTGATACCGGTGCTGGCCCTGAGCATCTCCCAGGACTCCTTCATCCACGTGGTGTGCGCCAGCGTCGACTTTATGACGAGCATCGCGGACGGCGTGCAGGAGCACATGAACGCACTGCCACACGCGTACGCGCGCACCGCCACCCCGAGGAACCCTGCCCCGGCCGCCTGGTAATGGGCATAGTTGGCATAGTTCAACGCCGTGGCGTCGCCTAGCTTGAGCTTGCCAAAATGTTGGCAGTCCTTTTTGATTGACAAATTTTTGCCTTCTTTTGAAAGAAGAATGCCAACTTTTGGCAAGCAAAGAGGCCAAAAATTGGCAGCCTCCAAAAAGACGGTTAAGAATTTGGCAAGAAGGCCGAAAATTGGCAGCTTCCAAAAAGACGACCAAAATTTGGCAAGCAAAGAGGCCAAAAATTGGCAGCCCCCAAAAGACGACCAAAATTTGGAAATCAAAAAGGACTGCCAACATTTTGGCAAGCTAGGCGACCACGGCGTTGACAGTGTTTACACAATATGTCCACGATAACTGCGATCGTACCAGAAACGAACGAGGGAAACTTTCTATTTTAAACTTGTGATCTCAGCGGTCAGCAGGATGACTCCCCGGTCCAGGGTTTGCGCACGCTGAGGATGCGCTACCAGTGCGTGCAGGACGCGGTCCACCTGACAAACTGCCTGTACGGACCGTACAACGTGTTATCCAACACCATCACGATGATCGAGAGTGTGGTGTGTCTGTACGCAGGCATGGCAGGAAACATTGGTAGGTATGCACAGGTTATGAGGTCCTTAAAAGAAATATACTGGGGAATTGCCCTTGATTCCTGTTTAGATTTTCAAGAAGAAATCTGGAATCTGACCTTGGGCATAGCCCTCACCACCAAGATCTTATTCATCTGCGTCATTGGAGAAGAAATGCATGCGGAGGTGAGTTTGGGTGGAGAAAGAACAGAGCCGGGGTGGTTATTTCAGGTCTGCAGCTCTAGTCGATTCATTTCTAGAGTTCTAGGATTCGTACAGCTTTGCAGACAGCAATCGCTCATCACCCAGACCATAATCTTCAAATGAAAGCAGAGGTATGTCTATTTTCTTTTAAAAGATCAATTCACGCAGACAATAAAAACTCTGGCAAAGGCAGAACAGGAACATCCATCAAAGTTACAATTTTCCGAATTTTCTCTTGATTACAGATCATACGGTTTATACATCAGACACAAATGCAGGAGATTAAATTTGTAGCTGTCGATCCCTGTTATTACGATTTGAGTACATTCAAGAAGGTAAGTATATTTCCGGGTCGTCTGAAGGTTTTGACTGCTTCGTTACTCGACATAAGAAGGATTAATTACTCTTGTTATAGGTCATCGCCTCCATCTTGACATACATCGTCGTTTTAGCTCAATTTTCACCCCTCTTCCCACATTAAGTGCGAGACGGGACATTTCCGATGCCTATCATTCAACAAATGGAAGCGTGACCACATAGTGGTCAAGCCGCACGCATGTTTGTTGATGCGATCCATTTAACAAATTTTTCCTCGTGAATTTGACGCAGTGAGATGACGTCTCATGTATGTACATTGAATATATTCAATTAATATCGGTAATAAAAAAGGGAGAATTATTCGTTCGGCCTTGGTCTTGCGACTCGGAAAAACAAAACAGCAAAATGTGTCGTGTTCTCAAGTCCCCAAGTCCAGACCACGATCACAATCGGTTTGTCTCGGCTGGATTGGTGACCGCCCTGCATTTAACTGCCCCCCCCCCCTCCGCCCCCTCCAAGGTAGTCTGCCTTCATTGCAAGCTACAGTCCACCCCGTCAGAAAAACGCGTGTTTCCAAGAGCACTTTTTACGTGTCGAAGTCGATGACTCCCCGTCTACTGCTGCCTCCCCAGCTCGACGACAACGTTTCAAACACATTTCATTTCATGCCCCCGTCTCTCCCTCCCCCGCACGCACATAGGGAGGGGAGGGGGGGGGGGCTATTACAGCACAAGCCACACAGGTGCGTGTCGTACACACGAATCTAACCGGCGATAAGGGTTCGAAGTGCGAGAGGGAGACGGATACTAAAGACAGATGGAGAGAACGAGAGAGGGAGCGGGAGAGAGAGAGGGAGCGAGAGAGGGAGAGGGAGAGGGAGCGAGAGAGGGAGAGGGAGAGGGAGAGGGAGGGAGCGAGAGAGGGAGAGGGAGGGAGCGAGAGAGGGACTCGGGCGTACATGACATGACCGCCCGGCGGAGGGTAGGAAAACGTTTCATTTCCGAAATATGTTAAGCCTGGTTCCCGGGACGACGACGGCACGAGGGTGACGTCAGGAGAGTGAGTTGGGGGCACACGGTTCGGACAGTTTATTTGCCCGCGGCCGCCACGGACGCTTCGCACGACCTTCGGCTCGGCTCGGTTTCCCTGGCTTGTGCTCAATAAACACTCTTGCGTTGGTCTAGTTCATCAGCACTCCCGTCGATAAACACAGCACGGCCCCGCCCCCGCAGCCAGCGCTAAGTGCCGCCAGCAGCACCGTAAGCGCCAGCAGCAGCGCCACCTTCCTCCGCCGACAAAAACCACCGCTCTCGCGGCCAACACAATCGGAAGAAAGGCCCGAGAGAGAGACTCTTATTGGGCGGCAGGAAACGTCACGGCCGTGGCGAGGCGAGGCGTCGTAGCGGCGCTCCGGATAGCAGAGCAGCACTCTCCCGCAGTAGAAGGAGCAGGGCTCATCCCGGGGGAGATGGGGAAGGGAAGAGGGGGGGGGGGGTAAAAGCCGTCGACCGCGGAGCAGAGCCAATTACGCGAGCACTACCGGTGTGCCCGCCCCGGCGGTACACCTCCCGCCGCCACCGACCCGACCAAACAATGTTAATAAAGCGTTCAGAAGCCACAATTCCTTTGTGCGCGCGTCGTTGCGGCCGCCCCGGAAGGCACACTATACTACCACTTGCAGCGCCGGCAGCCGCGCGGGCTGCATAGGGACGCCGGGGAGGGAAGCGCGCTGCAGCAGCAGCAGGGCGTGCACGGCGGCGCCTGGGGCGGCGCCGATAGCAGCCAGCCAGGGGCCTTGGACGCGGGCGGCGCGGACACGCGCCTACGATAACGGGGAGCAGGGCGCGGCGAGCACGCCGTCGTGCCGTCCCTTCCGGACCGCAGCAGGGGAGGGTGGGTGCGGGCGGGTGCAGGACGCCAGCCCGACGGCGTCGTCGGTGTCGTCGTCATCATAGCTCCAAGAGGACACGGGCGACACGGGCCAGCCGTCGCGCCCCACCGCCGCCGCAGAGCTTATCAGTTACGTCAGCGGGGACCTTTAAAACTTCCGCGAGAAGCGTGCGAACCACGCCGCCGTCTCTGTTTTTGGGCCGTTCGTTCGTCTCATCGTTGTAAGCGTCCGGCAAAGACAACGATTGCACGAATGCACGCCCCCGGCAGAGACGTTCTCCACTCGATGAAAGCAATAAGGGCGCTGTGCAGAAAAGACAACACAAAAAAAGTCCAATTTCCTCCGTGACACAAATCCTCAAGCGCGTGTGCACCCCGCTGCACCCGAAGCGCACTGCCCGTGCACCGGGGTCGCATGATGAGGGCATTTGTCTGCAAGATCGTCCCGAGCCGAGCCCCGCCGAGCCTCGCGCCCCTGAATGTTGCCGCCGCCGCCCAGATAATGTATGAAACGGGGGTGAAGATCCCGGCCGAGGGGAGACGACCATTATTTCCAGACTTGTTTCAACGTTTTTCGAAGCAGGCGGATAAGGCACGCCCAAAAAAAAAGAAGAAAGATAAAATGGAGGGAAGAAAAAGAAACTGCGGAAAGCCGCTACTGGGAGTCGTCGGACTTGCCAAGCTCTCGCTCTCCTCCCCAGCTCCGGCCGCCGTCCTCTCCCTCCACCCAGCAGAGGGTCGCCCCCGCCTTTCAATATCCCAGCACCCTCCAACATCCCGGGGCGGGGCGGGGTGGTGGAGGGGCGGTAGGCAGGGCTCCCTCACTGCCACGCACAGCGAGCGGCCTCCCCTTCCCTTCCGGCCGTCAGGGCTCCGGGGCGCGCCTTTTCGCATGCGTCTCTCTCTCTCTCTCTCTCTCTCTCTCTCTCTCTCTCTCTCTCTCTCGCACTCACTTCAAGGCGGCCAGCAAGAGAGAGAGAAAGAGAGCAGGTTCAGCGGGCGGAGCGACAAAGACGCACGGAGGGAGCGAGGGGTCATTCGCAGCCACTGCCTCCCCGCGCCGCCGCCCCCGCACCGCCCCCGTGCCGCCACGTGGGCGGGGCGGGCGCAACCCCCTGGAGGGCCACGCACCCCTGTTGGGCTGCCGGGGGGAAGGGCGGAGGGAGGGCCCCTACCCGGCCGCGGCCCGCCTTACCCCCTCTCCTTCTCCGGACTCTGAAAGAGACGTAGTAGGCCCCCAACACCAACACCCCGCCTCGCCCCCCGCCCCGCGGCCACGCCCGGGCCGACTAGAGTCCTATATAGGACTCTAGGGCCGACTGACGAAACGCCCGAAAAGACAAGGTATAGTTTTATCTTCCGCTCGCTTTGTTATCGGCGCGGGGCACGGCCACGGCGCGGCAACCTGCAGCGGCAGCTTAGAGGAGATGATGACGCTCGTGGAGTGAATCACTGTGGCAGGGCGGCGCTGCGTCTGTAGCGCAACCAGCGCAACCAACAACCAACCCTCCTCCGCTCTACACACCGGCACACATAACATTGGCCGTCACTCAGACAGAACGGGTGATGATGATGGGAAGCCGACTGATGATCGGTCTGAGGATGGCCCCACGACGGGTCGGATGGAGAGGCGCCTTCAATACGACCCCCGCTCGTTCACAAATGAGATAAGGAAGCTCTCCTTTGGGGTTGGCAGCGGCCGGGGAGGGAAGGGCAGGGGTGTGCGGGCTTTGATGAACGTAGTCAAGGGCGGGCCCAACCAAGGGGAGTCGTGGCCAGATTCTCCAGCACCCGACACGAAGGGCGCGCGGCGGGATTGACTTGATTCTCACCCTCCCCTCCGAGCCCTTCTCAGTCCTACCCGGTGGCACCGTAAAATCCCCCCCCCCCCCGAAAAACTTGCTTAAAACTAACTGACGACGGCGCTGAGGGAAGAGGAATCCGTCCGGGTGATAACGAACTCTCCAACCTCTGCGGCCCCCACGAGCTCGCATGCGTGTGACCGACCCAGATCAAGTTGATTAAAAGCCGTCCATAGATGACGACTCGACCACAAACCCAACCCTCTCCACCGGACGGGACGGCATGCATGCGCTCGACCAGGACGAGACGCGACAGAAACCCGCACCACCACCACCGGCAGGCCGTCGTCGTCTTCTTTTCACCGTTTCATCTCGAAACCGTCGCGTAGCCATCCATCCGTCCCACAAAAGCGCGCAACACGGACAGCAAAGAGCCGGGCAGTGCTTCACACGCGCGGCGGGGCGGGGCTGCGTCCGCGAAGAGCAGATAAATTACACACGTGCGGCGAGTTCGGACGCGGCCCCGGCCAGGGGTGGTGGTGCTGTTGCCGTGTGATCCGCGCTGCCAGGTGAACGACCTCGCGCTGCTCCCCGGCCGTTGCGGGGTTGAGGGGGTGAGTCGCGCCGAGCGGCCGCAGCAGCAGGTTGTGTGTGACTTGACTGACTTTCCCATCATCCCCCTTCGCAGACCCCAACATTGTTATATTTGCTTTTTTATTGCGCCGCCACACGGCACTCACACCAAACTCAAAAAACCCCTCCCCTCGCTCGCTCACTGCGGGGCGGAGAGCCTTCGTCAGAACTGCGGAGCACGGACTCGCGCGGAAAGCCCTCGCGAAAATCCTTCCCGCTCAACGAGCAGACAAATCCAAATGATAAATCCAGAAATAAGTCGGGTGTATCATCCAGTGCGTGATTCACACAAAGCCCCGCCCGCGCCCCACGGCTCGCCCAATTCCTTTGCCATCGGGGCGCGCGGGGGTGAGTTACTCCGCGCGGCGGATGGGAGGGGAGGAGAGGAGGGGTGGGTGGGGCCCTGGTGGGGCTGGCGCCCTCCCCGTCTCCACCCGCCCTTGGCTTGGAGGCTCCGTGTCGGTCGGCTCGGGGCGCCGCGAGGTGCCGACTGTTGCGCTCCCAGACTTGCTAATTCGAGTCGATCATTTCAAGTCCACGAGCGAGGCGCGAAACACGCAAACCGTTCTACTCCCGATGTCATGGACCGCTTTCCACCAAGACCCCTTTGAAGAAAAATCCAAATGTATCCTCAGTCTCATTGGTCCACCAGTCCACATGTTGCTGACGGGAGATTCCACAAGGGGTAGTTGCACCCCCTCCCCCCTCCTGACCGTTTATTGATGCCACCTCATCAGCAAAATAGAAGGGCGCAGCGACGGAACTTTCCATTGCAAGCTCGCTCAGTGTCACTTGTTCATTTTGAGATACACATTCATTTAACCCGCTACTTCATATAAATAATAAGACGCAACCACTACACTGGCCCGGTAACGCGGACAACGGCATGATACCAATGATACGCAGGCGTTGTTGTTGGCTAGTCGATGATGGCAAACGTGAGACAACTGCTGTCAAGTGATACTGACACGTGTGTGTCTTTGTGTGTGAGAGAGTGTTTGAGCCTCCCATGACAGCGAGTTCTAAAAAAGCTGTATCAGCGTAATCTCCCGTCACCAGAGGATGTGTCATTGACATGCAGAAGAGGAGGGCTGCGGCGTGTATGGAGGGGGCGGGGGTGGCGCAAGTCTTCGTCTGAAGCAGGGGCGTTAACAAAGGGGGACACTGGGAGGCGCTGAGCGGAGTCAGATGTGGTCATCCCCGCCCTCTCGCACTCGACCCTCACCTGCCTGTCGGTTATCCACTGGGCAGAGGAGTTGGGCCCCTCCGCGAGGGGGGTGACATCGCCCCGGCGAGCTGCGCGTATCCACAGGCGGTGGCAACAACAATAACAACCGTGTCAGTGACAAAAACACGCGTCACGTCACCGAGAGCACAGAAACTACCGACCCGCGCGCGCAGACAGGGAGAGAGAGACAAGAGCGTGTACACGGCGCGGCCGCGCGGCCAAAACTGAGAGGGAAGAGGCGAGGCAGCCGGCCGGCCGGCCGCTACGCCCCGCCACGCCGGCGAGCGGCGGAGCCGAGGGGGAGCGGGCGCAGCGCTCTATGCCGCGAGGCCCGGAGCGGCGGCGGGGGAGGGGGAGTAAGGGGGAGGAGCCGCGGGGCTTGCGAAACACCCCCTTCTCCCACCACGGCCACGGCGCGCTTCTCGTGCACGGGGATGCCGGCGGAGGTGGCGGTGGCGGGGTGGAGCTGCCAGCTGCTGCTGCTGCACCTTTCTCGAGCGCGGTGCGCGGCCGCGGCTCTGCCCGTGAACGCGACGTACCCGTGCGCGTAGCATACAGCGTACCCGCCGGCCGGCGCGTCCAACCGCCGACTGCTGCCGGGGCCGCGGGCCGCGGGACGGAGCGCGCGACGCGACGCGGCTGACGCGCGGTCCTCCGCCGCCGCGTGCCGCCACGCCACGGACGCGAAGAAGGGTCGGGAGGGGTGGGATGGGGAGGGGGAGGGGGAGGATCGCGAGCGCCTGCGAGGGTGCGCGCTCGTGCAGTCGAAGGGGGAGGGGAGGGAGGCCGCCACCCCGCACCCCGCACCGCCGATATGTGCAGCGCGATTGCCGGTGCCACATGGCGTCGCGATTTGGGGGGGTTGTGAGAGAGATGTACTGCTCAATGAGGAGGACATCTGCAACTGCGCGTCGCGCGTCGTCGACACCAGACCCGACCTAGTGGGACGACCCCGTGGCCCCGGGGGAGGCGGCGGGGATAAAGCTCGGGGAGGGGGAGGGGGAGGCGGAAGCTTAGCGGGAGCAGGTGCACGCGTGTAGAAATTAAAAAGACGCGGTTCTGTAGTTTCCTCAAAGGCGTGTTGATTCAGTTCGGCCGCATAAGTGTGGTTGTTACTACTGCAGGTGCTGACGTGAGGCCTCTCGCCGACTCGCTATGAACTCTCACCCCCTTTGGGGCCCGCCCCGCCGCCGCCGCTGCCGCCGCAAAGGGGCGTCGGTGACGAGGAACAGAGCACACGCCGGCGCAGGCACTCGCACCTCGCACTCTCGTCCATTCATTCGTTTTGCGGGGCGCACTACCCGAGGAGCTCCGCGAGCCTTGTACAAGTATGCTCTTTGCAAAGCGACGCGACGCTCTCGCCATCCGTCGTCGCCGCCCTTATTCCTTACACTCCCCCTCCGTCCGTGATTCCCCCGGCCGCCCCTTTGCTCCTTGTTCTCATTATTCCACGGGGCGTCCTCCATTAGCTGAACGTCGCCTCCGCTTTGCATGCCGAGCAAAATGCCGCTGACATTAAGAAAGTAAGGGGAGGGGAGAGGGCAAAGGGGGAGAGGCGGGGTGCGGTGCGGCAGGGTATCCCGCGACCCGGCCCTATACGCCTCAAGTAATATCACATTGCTCATCGGTGCCGCGCCGTGAAGGGGGAGGGGGTTTCAATTGCGCGGAGCCGGAGCAGCAGCAGCAGCAGCAGCATCTATAGGGGTTCGTCCCCAAACCCCACCCCTTCTCCCTGCTTGCCGATGGAGTGTTTTATGTGACATTTCAATCACGCGGAAATGTGGCGTTTTCTGATCACGGTAGGTCAAATTAAATAAGTCGCCCCCCCCCCTCCTAAATTTTTTTGGGCGAGGGGTTGTTAATTTAACCTTACAACATAACATCGAGGGGTGTGAAAATAGTAACACATTGCCATTCGAAAACTGGAGCACAACGAGACGCAGTGCATCACGCATTCCTGCACGGGGGCGTGGCTAGCAGCCCGTGGCCGGTGACAGGTGCCCGCCAGCACTCGGCAGGCACTCCACGCACCCCATGCCCGCCGCTACCGTGGTCGCGCACAGCAGTCTCTGAGCCCTGTTATCTTTTCGAGCCGGCGCGGAGGGCGCGCTGCTCCAGCAGCCCAGCACGACGGCGGTTCACCTTATGGAGAAGGCCAACGCGGCCCACAGAAACAGCAACAGCGCACGTGCTACCCGTGTGTGGTGCTGACCCACCTACCCACCTGCTGCCGGTGTCCTCCGGGCGGTCCCACGACGGCGAGAGTGTACTCCTAGTTTAGTCCAGTGGGCGGGTGCGTTCACCGACGGGCACTACTCGCGGGCGGACGTCGCATACCCGGGGCCTCCGGCGTGCCTCCGGTGCCAGGTGGGGAGGGCCGCGGGTGCGGGCAGGGCACTCTCCGGGGTGGCGCCGAGGGGAGCGCCGCGGGGCCGTCAACACTCGGACGAGACGACGCGGATGGAGGTCGCGAAAGACGTGGCGCGCTCGCCGCGTTCACGAACTGGACTAAAGGCCGAACACACCCTCGGCTCGGCTCTCACTCTCACTCGGCCCGAGGGTGGGTGGTTGGGTGGGTGGTTGTGGGCGGGGTATTGACGTGCGTGCCGCCGCCGCCGCCGCCGCCGCGCCGTTCTACCCTCCACCCCCAAGGGGTGGCTGAGCCTCCCCCCCCCCCGCTCCGGAGCCCTACTCGCCGGCCGGCACCTCGAGCCCCCTGTTCATTTTCAAACTTGCATGTTCAGGAAGGGTTTTGTTTCGGCCCGGGACGTCCTCTGACATGAGCCGTAGGAGTTTGGTGGAGCGGCGGAGGGGTGCCGTCGCGTAGGCCAGGTGGGCTGGGATGGGGGCCGAGATGAGGCGCTTCCCAAGCTGAAATCGACGAAATGTTCATGAAAGAAGTGTGAGAAAGTGCGGGATGGCCTCTCTAAACACAATTTCATTTCGACGACTGTAAATTTTAACATATTACATCATCGTCTCTGGATGGGGGAAACCAGAACACCAAGGTGTGGGAGGGGTGGGGTCAGTGAAAACATTTCCCAAACAGGCAAATTTCAGTACTGCGGCGGGGATGGCGGTTTTAGGTGACAAAGTTTGCATAATTTAGGCTGAAGGGCGTTTGGTGACGGTCCTTGTGAAAGGTGTTTGGCATTCCCTGTGTCAGAAGTGGGGGTATCGGCACTACCACCCTCACACATCAAAACATTGTAGTCTTGCAGAAAGATAAAAGTACGTCTTTCCGAACTTTGTAATTTTCTTTGTCTATCACTATCAATATCTACTTTTAAAAAATATGAATGAAGCAGAAGTAGGTTGCCTATTTCGATATTCACTTTTCATACTTCTCAATCAACAGTTGGTACACTGCGCTCCTCTTTTGTTTTCCATTTCGTTTTCGAAGAGAGCATCCGAGCCCATGTTGCTGTGTCAAATACCTCACTCTCAGTCTAGTCGTAGTGCGATGTAGTTTGTGAAGTTTTATCTTGTGAATATTGTGCGTTTTTATCTGGTGACGAGTGTGAAGACTGAAGAGCAGCGTACTTCATCATCTGTGATATCACCCTGTACCCTAACATGGGTTTATTGGACCTGTATGTGAGCCATTTGGAGAAGGAGGGTTGCTTTCTGAAAGTATGGGGCCAGAGAGATAGGCAGTCTGTGGAAGGCATTGAACGCCTCTTGCTGCACCACATGGAAGAGTTCGAGAAAGGCATGCACATGCCAGATCCCGCTATTCTCAAGCCCGATTTACTATGTGTGTGCCGCTACAAAGACGGCTCCTACTACAGAGCTAAGCTGCTGGACGTTCACCTTTCGTCCGGCTTGGTGACGTGCCATTATTTGGACTACGGGGATCGCCACACTGTCCCTTTCTCATCCTTGAGGGTTTTGAACAACCGGCACCAACTCTATCGATTTCCTGCCCAAGCCTGCAGCTACATATTGTCAGATGTAATTGGGAACTGGACCTCAGAACTCCTCAACCGATTCTCTGACCAGATTCTGTATGAAGTAGTGAAAGGTTTAGTCGTGAAGAGCTTCGGGCAACACAGCGAGATACAATTGTTGAAGATCTTTCTCAACAATTCTGATTTTGTTGAGAAGTTGCATGAAATGCAAGTCGCATGTCCCATTCCTCAGGATCGTTTTGAGGTTATGATATGGAGCCATTTTGTGACTGCATCTTCACCTCTGCAGGCTTTTAATTACCCCCACCTGAATACTGTTAACCAACAGTGGCCTCAAATGTTTCCCCCAAACCTGCAATCAAATGTGGTTGCTGCCCCGGTTGTCGTACCACCTGGACCTTGCTTATCAACGTCCAACAAGTTTGCGTCAGTTGTGCCCAGTGCTCCTGCTCCTGCCGTAGCCCTGACAGGGCAAGCTGGTGTATGCCCAGCTACCCGTTTGCCTGTTGATTTGACGAAGAAGGCTGCCAAGGAACCTGCCTCAAGATTTTGCACAATTCAATTGCAGAATGACAGTGAGCACAAGGTGTTTGTCTCGCATGTTGATAAGGGGACATTTACATTTTATGTCCAGCTCGCTGTTAAAAGTGATGAACTTGAAAAATTGGTAACAGCATTGAACAACCCTTCTGTGGTGCTAGGCAATTTGCAGCAACCCTATATTCCTGGCACCATGTGTTTGGCAAAGTACAGTGAAGATGACACAATATACAGATCAATCATCACTTCAATTGGAGATGACTCTTGTAATGTTTATTTTATAGACTATGGCAATTGTGATTCTGTCAAATGCCATGACCTGTTTGAAATTCCTCCGGAATTCACTCATTTAAAAGTAAGTGGTATCTTCAGCAATGTCCTTTCAATATAATTAATCATGTTTTTTACTACTTTCTCTCTACTTTTTCAGGCTATGGCTATACCATTTGTTTTATCTGGATTATATAACTCAAATGCCACTGATGAAATGCTTTCTGCATTCTATGACAAAGTTTTGGAGGAGGAGTGTGTGCTGAAGGTGATTCCACCTAAATGCGATTCACTGATGGCCAAACAACTTGGCGAATTATTCATTGATGATACAAACGTGAAGGAGCTTATAAATTTAGAGGTATGCTTTAATCTAGAGAATTATTCAGACTCCATTTACATTTTGATTTTCATTCTTATATTAATTTTCAGATTTTGAAGAAGAAATCCCACAAGATAACCAACTTCAAAAATGCCGCTTTCCCTGAGCCTGGGTCCAAGCTTAAGGTTGTTGTTTCGTACATCAAGTCTGTGGAGTGCTTCTATGTTCAGCTCTCTTCACGCTCCAAAGAGTTGGAAAATGTCATGTCGTGGGTTGCTGAGCATTGCAAGGGTTCTGCCAGATTAGACTATGAGGCCCAACCAGGTACAGCATGCTGTGCACTCTACACAGGAGATGACACATGGTACAGAGCCATGGTGATGGCAACTGATCCTCTGAAAGTGAGTATTTTTCCTTTTCTGTCTACATTATTTGAATTCTGTTCTTGGTGCTGATTTCAATCCTTCACCCTTAGGTTCTTTTTGTGGACTATGGTAATGAGGAGGAAATTGATCTGGACCATTTAAAACCTGCCTCTGATGAGCTTGTTAACGCCTTGGTTACCCAAGCCATACCATGCCGGCTCCATGGGTTTAAGCTGCCGTGTGATGAAGCCCTGACAACTAAGTATGTTTCGTGACCTAGTGACATCCTACTTGACTAAAATATCCTTGTACTAATTTTATTTTTATTTTCTTTACTCTACTTTTTTATTCTAGGTTTGAAGATCTGGCCTTGGAGAACACGTATACTATGAATGTTGTTGAGCTCGACAAGAGTGTTCCTTGCGTTGTTGTAAGGCTTATTAATGATGATGGAGCAGATATCTCTGATTTGTTAAAACCCAATGTGGCTCCCATAGCCAATGGATCAATTCAAGACTCTGCAAGTGAACATCTAAAGCAAGTTAATGGACCAATTCAAAATACTGACAGAGATCGACAGGAGGAAAGGAGACAGCCTGTAAATGGTCAAAGCAACAACCACAGCAGTAGAGAATACCAAGAGAAGAATGTGCACTCAGGGAATGGATCCAAACCGAACTTCAGAGAGACTCAACCATTTTATAAGTCAGACCCAGAAGCTTGGGGTCTTAACAAAGGGAGCAAAAGCCATTATGGGCATTGTGATCGTGTCAATGATTCTCGTAATGAAGAAAATCGTAGCTCACGAAATTCCTATGATAGTAACACCAACATGCGCAGGGTTAGTTTTATAGATTTTCTTGTATTTTCTTACTTTTTCTGTTGTTGATTTCTTAAATATGTTTGTTTACATTTTTAGGATCCCTCCCTCCATCAATCCAATGAATCTATTAGTGCAACCCCTGAGACATCCATTGTTAAATCGATCCCGAAACCACCTGCTCTAGCTGTGGGAATTGAACACACTGTGGAAGTATGTATTATAGTTTATTCAAGTATTGTCATAATAGGAAAACCCTTACTACATGTTAAATCTTTGTTTCAGATAAGCTGGTTTGAAACACCAGCCAGATTTTATGTTCAGAAACGATCTCAAGAATTCAACACTATGATGAAGAAGATGCAGTCTGTATACAAAAACCAACAACCGGTTTTAAAGCCAGCTATTGGGCAGGCTGTTGTGGCTTTATATAGTGATGGAATCTTGTACAGGGGTGAAGTCAAAATTGAAAAAGGAGGGAAGTTTGGTGAGTACGAACTCCAAAAATAAGTTTTTGGTTTTGCATTTTTATGACACGTTGATTTTGACAAATTATTATCTTTACAGGCATTCAATATGTTGACTATGGAAATAAGTCATTGGTTGATCCTTCTCATGTGTATGGTTTACAAAGCCAATTTGCCTGCTTGCCTGCACAGGCTATTTTGTGCGAACTCAGTGACGTGTTGCCCTTGAATGGACAATGGGCGAAAGATCCTGAATTAAAGAAGTTGTTCCAGGGACAGTTTACTTGCTTTGTTTTGAAGGCTGCTGAAGTGAGCAC
Organism: Frankliniella occidentalis; assembly: GCF_000697945.3. Classification (NCBI taxonomy): domain Eukaryota; kingdom Metazoa; phylum Arthropoda; class Insecta; order Thysanoptera; family Thripidae; genus Frankliniella; species Frankliniella occidentalis. The sequence continues at coordinate 15,632 of NW_026267660.1, forward strand.
TGTTCAATTGTTGAAAGATAAAGACCAAGACATGGCAGGCCAGCTGCAGCAAATGGGTCTGGCTGTGGGACCAGCTGTCGCTATGACTGAAGTACCTCCAGTGGATGTGGTGACTGAGGATACTCTTCCTCTGGCACCTCCTGAAGTCCCTGGTGTGGACGCTCAAATGTTGATTGGACAAATTGTGCAAGCCATTCTTCTCTCTGTCGATCAGAATTCTATACTTGTTTCATTTGAACCGAAAGCTTTGGCAGAGATGAAGGATGATGTGGCAAATTGCATTAAAGAAGTAAGATTTCTTTTGTTTTGGTGAATGTGTGCTTGCATTAAGCCCTGAGGCTAATGGTAATTTCTTTACTTCAGGGACTTGTCAAGCTCCCTTCTCATCAAGTCTCACCAGGAACACGCTGCCTTGTAATGGATAACTCCTCAGTGTACAAGAGGGCTGTCATCACAGATAGCAAATCTACTGCTGGGGTAGCAGTTACATTTTTGGATTATGGTGGCACTGATGAAATTTCATCCAGCAATGTATGTTCTTTGCATATCAAGTACCCTCGGTTTCATCATGGTTGTGTATAATTCTTATTCCTTCCATTTTTTGCAGGTATTTACCTTACCTGAGAAAATTCAAGGCACCCCTGCCCTTGGACATGAGTGTGTTATTAGGAATACCAAGTACATAAGCGATTTACAACCATTCTCAGGACAGAAAGTCACTTTGTTTGTGGAGAAGTATGAGAATAAAAGGTATGCATTTGTCCTGTAATAACTTTTTTTATCTAATAGCTTCAACTGAATATATTAATTTTATTTTTCAATTTTAGGTTTACTGGTCAGGTTTTGGATGAGTGTGGTCGTCCCTTCTCCTTTGCTCCGGCTAGAGAACTGCCCAGTCTTACTACAATTCTCCCCATGGCTATCCTTAAACAAAAAATTGTGGTAGATGTTGTCCATGCATCTGGTAACACTGTGTGGTTGCAACAGAAGAAGGACGTTGAATGTATATCAGAACTTCTTGAAAATTTGTATGAATCTTGTGAGGAAGTAGGTGATAGTCTTCAAACCTTAACTTGTGGTGCAGTGTGCGCTGCCAAGTCTGAGGATGGTAATTGGTATCGAGCTGTTATTGTAGAGACCAATGCTGCACCTGACCATGTTAAAGTTCAATACGTAGATTATGGAAATTCTGAAGATATTCCCATTAACAACTTGAAAGTTCTTCATGGCTTCTTCAACATTCCTGCCCTTGCCATCCAAGCAGAACTGCCTGTTACAACTGAAGATTTGACACTGGGCCAAACTATATTGGAAATGACAGAAGACAAGTCATTCATTGCCTATTTTGTGAAGAGAGGAACTCAGTGGCTGGTTGAATTGCTTGATGGGAAAGAAGTGTTTAGTTTGAAACTTGTACTTACTGGAAGAGCTCTTTCTATGGTAAATAATCCATTCCCAGCTTTGATGAGCAAACCCAAAGCTTCTCTAGGTCTTGATCAGACTGTCAGTGTTCAGCTCAGCTTTGCTAAATCCATGTGTGAATTTTATGTTCATTTGACAAGTCAAGTGGATCAACTTGAGCAGATGCAGAAAGATCTGAATGCTATGTCCTTCTGCATGAAGAAGTATGAAGCATTTCCCAATGCTGGAAGCCGGGTCATGGCTTTGTACGAAGAGGATCAAGAATGGTATAGAGGTGAAATCTTGCCTGACAATACAGTTTATTTCATTGATTATGGTAATGCTGATAAGGTTGACTTGGACTGTTTGAGAGTTTTACCTCCGGCCATGGAAGAAGTAGAAAGTCTGGCAGTTAAGTGTTCTCTACAGGCTCCAAAAGGAAAGCGGTGGTCAGACAGTGCATTTGACTCCTTCATTGAACACCTTGAAAGTGGACCGTTCACCATTACTGTTGTGTCTATTCATGGTAGCACACATTCAGTGAATGTAACGAGTTCTACTGGAGTATCAGTTGCAGACGTGCTTGCCCAAAGCAGTTTTCTTGAAGAATCTCAATCTGATGAGTTGGAGGTATCTTGCACAGAACTGCATTACGACAGGCAATCTTTGAATGAAACTAAGTATGAGGGAAAGATCGTTTACAGCAATTCTCCTTCTGATTTCTATGCACACTTAAATAGAGATTCTGAAATAGTTGACAAAATTGCTGTTGACTTGGAGAGAGCTGAGGAATTCCCTGACCTGAATGATTTTAGACGGGGGAAGATATGTGCTGCTTTGTTCTCTGAAGATGACTTGTGGTACAGAGCCCAAATTCTGGACAATGAGGCAGGTGATGTTAAAGTCAGATTTATTGACTATGGCAATACATCACAGACTTCTCGCATCAAGGACCTTCCGCAGAACCTACGTGAGATACCACCTCTAGCACTTCACTGCTCTTTGCCAGGGCCAAAAGGATTGTCATGGTCTGAATCATCAATTAGTTTATTCAATGATATGATTGATGAAGAGGACTTTGTAATAGAAATTTTGAGGAAAGAAGAGCCTTTTACGGTTGATTTGTGGCAATCTGGGGAAAATGTGGCCAGCAAACTGCTCTCTACATCTGGGACTCAGGCCTCTGGCCTGGACACCTTTGTGAATGACATGAAAGCTTCATTGCCACAAGAAAGCTTTTCTAGGTAAATTTATTTACAACTACATTTCATGGAACTATAATGCTGATGAATCTTCTAGTCTGTAGTTTTTAAGCATGTAATTAGTGTTTCATATTGCACCCTGTAATTATTAAACAATAAAAAGATGAAGGAGACTTGGTTCTATTTCTTGACATGTGCCGAGAAATTTATTGCAATAGCCATAAACAGGCTTGATTTATTTTGGACATAACCAGAATCAAACTTAAATTTGCTCATTAAATTTTTTAGCAGACAGTGAGATTAATAGGGTGGGAGGACCAGTATACAATTAGTTTTCTCCTTCCAGTTTTAATAGTCAAATGACTGAAACAATTACATTGTTCTAATCATACTTATCCTCTGGTTGCAGTAATGTTCCTGAGGAGCGGCATTTGATTACTAGTCTCGAGCCACATCAATCAGAATTCGTCAGTCACCCTGGTACTGAAGAAAGTAACTTTCAAATTGTGGGAAATCCTGGAACTGAACAGTCACCTGGCCCAACTTCAGCGGGGTCAGACATCAGTTCCCACTATAGTGGACAGAATAATCTTGAATTTATTGAAAACGAAGACAATATTTTGAAATTTGACATTCCTGTTGATTCTACATCTGCTACTATAGGCCAGAATTTGTCACAGAGGGAGGATGATTCTCTCATGGTGATATCTGAATCTGAAGGAAATATACCTGTCATCACTCTTGATGACACAGTTGAAGACAGTGGACCTGATGTTCCATTAGATATCATTTCTGTTGACACGGAGAAAACAGCAGAGGAAAAGGATGATTCTGTAATTGACATCACCCCCTCAGCTGAGACTATACCTGTCATTACGCTCGATGATTCAATTGAAATTAGTAGTCCAGGTTTTATCCTCAATGAAGCAATAAATGAAGAAAGAGTGAGAGAATTGGTAATTACTCAAGATTATGTTAATGATATCCATGTTGACACTCATGATCAATCAAGCTGTGTTGCTGATAATGTTAGCCAATCTGATGATCAGAATGTCTGTTTAGCCTTACTTGGTCCTGAAATTCGTATCCCAGATTCAAGTACTGTAGATGTTGAAATTAATGCTGAAGATTCTCTGCACACTGGACCTGTTGAAAATGAGACCTATGAAGGTTCAGTTTCTACTGTGTCAATAAATACAGAAAATGTTCCTGTAACATGCAGTGCAAATGAAAATCTCATTGATTATTCTAGTGAAACACAAGAAAGCTGCTTTCATGCCAATCATGAAGAATCTCCGTCAATATCATCAAGTACTGTAGAACCTGAGGTATCTGAAGAAACTTGTTCAGAGTCACGTTCACATGATACGGTAGAACATAATGTTGAAATTATTTCACCATGTGCGGAAGAGAAGTTTGACACAGTATCTGAAACTGAAACAAGTGTTCCTGTCAAATGTGGAATTGAAGAGTTAGTCAATGTATCTCTCAAAAACAACGAAAATTTTGTCCCCGAAGAGAAAAATTGTACTTTGGGGGCTGAAGTTAATTCAGAACTTTCTTCCCATTTCAATGACTCAAAAGATGGTAAAACAAGTGAAATTGTGGTTTCTGAAAAGAAGAATGTTGCTGTAATATCTATCCATCAGCATTTTGAGGATCTAAGCCATGATCAGAGAAGTCAAGTTCAAGCTGGTGCATATGACAGGTCGGAGCTGAAATATTTTACGTGTGACAAAGAAAATTCTTCTGAAGTAGAGTTACAAGATATTTGTGTGGAGTCATCTGTATCTGACACAGAAAAAGGAATATCTGAATCAATATCAGAAAGAGATGGGGGAGACATTTTTGAAAAAGCTGTAGAGACTTTTATTTCTGCTTTACCAGTCATTAGTGAATTAGAGGAATCAGTAGAAAATCGAGACAGCTGTACCTTAAAACAGAATACACAAGCTAAGATAGATGAAGCTAATTGTGTACACCATAAAATAAACATGAGAACTGGAGATGAGGAATCCATAGTGGTTGTATCTCTTTCAACCGCAGATACCAAATCTTGCGAATTAGATGTCAGTGTCAACGAAAATCCTGAAGTGTCTCTTGCATCAGAAGAAATTTGTGCCGAGTCATCTGTATCTGAAACAGAAAAAGGAATATCTGAATTGATTTCAGAAACTATGGAAGAAGACTGCCTTGAAAAAGCTGGAGATACTATTCCTGCTCTGCCAGTCATAAGTGAATTAGAGGAATCAGTGGAAAATAGAGATAGCTGTGCCTTAATACTGGATACACAAGCTTTGATGGATAGTTTACATGATAAAATAAATATGAGAACTGAAGATGAGGAACCCAAGGTGGTTGTGTCTCTCTTAACCTACCCAGATTGGAAATCTTGCGAATTAGATGTCAATGGCATCTCCCATGGACAATGCTTAGCTAGCGCCCAAGATTTTATGTCTGAGACTAGGCATGGTATACCAGGTACTAAAACTTTTATATTTGATGACTGCGAACGTCACCAATTAACTGTTGAAATTATGACTTCAAATGTGGACAATTTTGGAAGAACATCTCAATGACAGATGTATTTTCATCTTGATGATTGTAGTTCATTTAAGAGTACTGCTTCAAATGTGTGTAGTTCAAAAATCATAAAATAATAATGTTACAATATTTGATAGACTTAAAGAATTTTTATTATTAATGAAGAACCTTGCTAGATGATTACTTTCCAAGTTAGGAAAACACTCTTTACTGTGTGTAAGTAATTTGTGGTTCTTGATCTCCTAGTTGAAATAAAAAAACAGGTTGTAAATAAATAAAACTGTATTGTTCTTATTTAGAAAATCTGCATACATCATTTAACAGACCAAGCAACAAATGTTTCAATTGATCTTGCGTAAAATTCTCCTACCTTTAAAGAGTAAGTTACTTTTATAAAAGGAAAAATAGGAGCGGAATGGGACAAATAAGACACTTAAAAATCAAAGCTGTATGATAAAATTTGAATGCCAGACAAATGTGAATATATCTTACTTCCACACCCTTTCAAATCTACTAATGAATGCACAATTACACAAGACCACACTACAAAGAAAATTGCAATCACTATGGACATAGAGATGTAACATCACAAATATTAAGTCAGCAGTAATAATTTTGTGGTTGGCAGAGGGGTACAGTCAGAGGCTATCTTGGATAAAAACAGTAGCAAAATGTCAGGCCTATAATAAGTCTTTTCTGAAATTCTACTAACAAAGGAGTCAAATCAGAACAGTTAGTTCACACTGATAGAGTTAAAGCAAAACTTGCAGTGAATGGCCACTGCTTAAAAGACAGTCTCTGACCTTAAATTAAGATGTATGAAATTAGGAAAGATAAAAAAGGGGAAGATTATGAACAGGCCCTTGAGTCTTAAAAAGAGCAACACACCTGAAGTTAAAAGTGTGATAGGTAAAGCACTTAGAAATAAACATGAGCAAACCAAGGATTGTACTATCATCTACAATTCAAAATTAAAATTGTATTCTGATTTAGATAACTTCTGAACAATTGCTCCTCACTAACAAAACGCAACGGCTGCTGCTGATACCTTTAAAAAGTAAAATGATGGAACTTGGCAATAGCAGAAGAAGACTCAGGCTACCCTATCAGTTTGGTTCAACTCCTCTCATTAACACAAGAAAACAAATTTATGAAAAATGACTGCATTTGTGATATAAAACCAACTACCTGATCATTTCAGTGTCAATGAGAGTTCATCTCTGAACAGATTGCTAAGGTTTAGACAAAAAGAGAGCAAGTTATAGCTTAATTAACTGAAGTTCTAGCTTAAAACAGAAAGCTGGTGCAGTCATCTCTCTCCTTCATTAGTTACAGGAAGAAATATAATAAATGAAGATAAGAGCAGTAAAATCAGTACATGTCTGCAAAGGGGGTACACTGCACACAAACCTTGACAAATGATTTTCTTACACATGGCAGGTACATCATATTTAACACAAGTCAGCAACAAAAATATAATCTGATTGTGTATACTGTCTCTTCTTTTGGAGACCTATTGCAATAAAATTGTAATTGGAGGAAAATGGTGTACTGAGTAAGCAACTTCATTACTTTTACATCATTGGGGCAAAGCAATCAGACTGCAATTAATTAGTAGTAAAAATGATAATTCTCAGATATTCAAAGGTTTAATAGTTGATTTTTCAGACAAAAATAAAATAAATACCCTATAAAACAAATATGGTATGGTACATCAAAACGCTGATGCCAAACAAGTAAAAAAAAGGAAGCTCACTGCACACATTAGAGAAACAAATTGAATATTTGTAATTCAAGCATAAACATATGTACTGCCAATCAACACTAGCATCAACTTGACCACAATCTTAAACGTGATTTGAGAGGAGCTCGTAAGTCTTATTTAAGTACCATTGTATCACATTTGCAGTACCAATGACTTGAACAAGCACTTCTAAACAAGATATCAATATTAACTGCAAAATCTTTGTAAAACTTGATTGACTGTGGATTAACACTTCAACAAATATAAAGGTAAATTCATATAATGTATACCCAACATTTGAATGAGACTTTCCTCAAACAAGCAAACAGGTAAATTTCTATAAAACAACAACAATGTCATGACTTCAAGAATCACTGATGATCCTTCAATCAAACCCACTCAAATAGCTATGCAAAATGGACACTAAATCATTACTGATGTCGCACCGCACAAATGGACAGAACTGTGCGGGAGTCTGTTAGGCGACACACAGGCACTAAAGTTGTGACAACATTTGGAAATTCCTCTAATGCTTTCCGAACTTCTGTTGGTGGGGGAGCTTTACTACCAGACACGTGAAGAACTCTTACTGCACAAGTTGTACTCGGGTCAACACCTTTGTGTAATTTACTCAAAGTGTAACGGAACACCTCACCAAGTTCAGGAGCACTTATTACAGGAATAGATAATGCATGTCCTGATTCAGGTTCTTCAGTCTCACTAGCATTGGCGCTGGCCAAAACATTTTGTCCAGAATTGGATGATCCTAGAAAATACAGACGGTTAGATAAAACACCTTCACTTCAGAAAATTAGAGGGGCTCAGAGTAGTTGCTAAGGGTCAACTATGAAATATTTATTTAATTTGAATTAGGTTTGGTAGTTTTAGCAGCGATGAAAATATATAATAACTAACCTGTAGACACATAGCAAACAACAACAGAAACTGTGTTCTCATAATTCCAGCGCTTGCGCAATGATACTCTATGAACACCAATACAACAACCTGTCTCTTCATCTGCCATATAGAAAATACAAAATTAAAAAAGTTTACATGGATTTTAAGATACAACAAAGCTTAAAAGCATTGGTCGCTACTTACATTCGAATCTACTGTTTCCAATATGTGCCCAAACTTGCCATTCTAGTAGGGCACCTCTTGGAAGTTTAGGTACAACAACATAGTCTACAATAGCATTATTGGTCCGTTTCTCCCACTCTCTTCTAGCCTCAGGAATATAAGATGGATGTGTAACATAACACACTCCCTTTAAAATATAAAAAAACAAAATAGAATAAACAAAATAGTAATTTTGTGCTGGAGAATATACTTGTTCTTTATCACCCTCATATTTAAAATTAGTGACAATGAGTGTTACTGCTTTCATCTCAGAAATAGGAGAAGTTTGATTTCCACAGTCAAAAGTAACTGTAGAAACAAAATAATAACCAATGATCACAGCTCAGATGCTAGCACTAACAGCTATCTGCTGCATACAAGAAACGAATAGGGATGCAAAATTTGTGAAGTGGTCTCAAAATAACACTTGTACCAAGAAAAACAAACTAGTAAAATTTATAAGAAGACTTATCTGAGTTCGCAATAAAGTTAATGACTTAGTTCTACATACTCTCGATTACTGTTTTTTTTAAGTTGGGTTAAACAAAAGCAAGCAGAATTTAAGTAAGTGTTCTCCAAATTTTACTTAAACAACTGGAAAAAGTTCTATAATTTACTTAATACTGGTTTGTAAGGTGGATAATAGCCAAATAAACATGTCTGTAGGTATAACGTATTCTAAGATGAAAGACAGGTACAATACGGCCCGCCGCAGCAAGAACAATACTTTCCCTCCTGGTACAGTGTATGATGGCGGTAAAGAACAAGTATGAAAATACTAAGCAATCATATTATTTCTTGATCCAACTGACAAAGTTAGAAAGAACGCTTATATTCTCACCTGAACAACATCTCTCAACTGTGTATTAGGGTCCATGGCCCGGACAATACGACCAACATGCCGGAGAGCTAGACGGCATTGCTTCCTAACACCACCCTCCACCATCTCCATAGTTCCAGGTACTAGTGCTATCTGGCCAGCAACATATACCAAGTCTCCAACCTGTAACAAACCATGCAATAATAGATAATGAAAATAACTCCCAGAAATGAATAGTAATAAGTACATGGAAACAGGACTCACACGAACTGCTTGACTGTACGGTCCAATGTTGGCTGGCGCCCAATGGGATACCCCTTGAACATGCATAGTGTGAACTTTGTTGACACGCATTTCCTCTGATGATGAATCTAGACAACCATCAACAGTCTTTGGCCTTTGTGGAAAAGAAAGAAATCTTACATTTAGAAATATAACAGCAAGAGTCAAAAACGTAATTTACTGACATTCTAATGAAACGTACCTGAAAGCAATGGCTTCCATCACAAGTGGACATTGATGAGCAAGAGGTGCCTGAACACATACCCTGATAGGTGGATTGATAAAGTTGAACACTTTTTTATACTGTTGATTAATCACAGAATAATTTTCCATGTCTCGTATGTATAGGGACACAGCCACAACATTGTGCAAAGTTAATGACTCACCAGACAATAGGTCTGCAACAAAATTGTTGAAAACAGGTGATATTAATTGGATGTACTGTAATAATTTTTAATAAAATTGGGATCAGCATACAATCATAGCAATTACCTTTCAATTTGCAGAGGGCTTGCTCAGTTGCTTCTCCTTGTGTTTCATCTCCCTGTCCTACAATGCTTCCAAGCCAATACCAGCCAGCATCATTGCAACGAGCAGCTGCTTTATCAGTGGCAACTATCACTTCAGTTAAATCAGTAAGCAATGAATGCTCTAGTGTGGGTGTGACAGCACTTGAATGTCCCGGAGTTGTGCTTGTGTCAGTGTCACCTGAAGCTTTGTTGTTGACCACCTATTCATTAGATAAGAAAGTTGTTTTAAACAGTTCCACCATTTCTCCTCTGTGACTAAAGTAACACACTTACATCTTGAGATGGATTCCCAGCTTCAGATTGAAGCAACATAGCAGCAACTTCTGCAGCATCAGATGAGAGATTCTCCAGTTCCTCATCCTCTTCCTCTCCAGCCCCACCACTTCTATCTGGGTCCTGAAGGTCTTGTAGTAAATCAGACCATGTCTTGACTGGGAATGGAGCAATTCGTTCTTGTTGAGTCCATTTTGCTAATCTTGGCTGAAATATTACAACAAACTTGGTAACAATCAAGTAGATTTAAGATAGAATAAAATAAAATTTACAGTTTTGTACACAAACTTACATCTTTACATTCCAAATGAAACTGTTTGAAGTTTAAATATCCTACAGCGGCGACACTGTTGTCTGAGGGAAGCACCATTTCAAATTCATCACTAGAAGACAAAAATTTTAAAGATAGACTGATGTCAAAGAAATTTTAGAACAGACTTAAGATCAAAAAGTAAGTCGTGGTAGTTGACACTTACATGACAATCGACTTGACAAACAGGGGACAGTCTAGAGTAAAAGTTTCATACTCGCCCCCTTCTCCACACACATTTAGCCCATATTTTTCTTTCTGAAGAAGAAATAAACTGATAATATAGTAATTGTGCAATGTGAATCACAATAATGTACTAAGCTTACTCACTGCTTACCATTTTAACAAGATGAGGCTTCAAATCTGCTATTTTCATACCTAAGTGTTTTGTGGGCTCTAGTCCCATGGCTGCTACTTTGATAATAATAGCATTAATATTACAGTCTATCATTTCTTGAAGGAGTTCTCCTTGATCTCGTCTCCACAAGTAAGCTAATGACACAAGACCTAATCGAACACAACTAAAAAGAGGGGAGAAGAAAGGCTGTTGAACAAGCGATATAACATACAAGTCAAGAAAGACTAATTTACAACTTACACATTTTCAACTCTAATTCTCTGGTAGTCAGACAAGATGGCACCAACAGCAACTGCCTCAATATTGACTTCATTCTGTAAAAATGCTTTTAAGTTTAAAAAAATCTAACTCTCAAAGAGAACAGCAAAGGAGGACACTCTACAAACCTTCACCCTAGTGAGTAAATCATAGAGATCTTCTACTTCATCTTCCGGTGTGGGACAGTAGTCCTTATCCTGCAAAATTGCACGACCTTCAGTAGGCTGCCTAAACAGTGGCAAGCCCATGGCTTCAGCATATAATGCAACTCCCATATGCCCAACTGTCTGATACATGTAGCTATCCAGCTCATCTGTATTTGGAAAATAAAATAAAATAGAAACAAAATAAAAACAGATAGGTGTAGGGTGTAGGGTACCTGTTATAGAGCAGATTGATGATTAATACCAATATATATACCTTTAGTGGAGGGGCTGAGATTGGCCAAAGCAACAATATCATGTCCTGCTGCTACACACTGTACCATGTTGTAACAGCTATCCTTACCCCCACTTACTAATGCTACCACCCGCATTCTGATATCAGCTCTGTCCTATGTGGACGGATGAAGAGTTGGCGGCTAAAATGCAATGCCGCCTTTACCTAATAATTATTTTTTCTCTCCACATCATCAAACCTGCACAGAGAAAAAGACAAGATCATAAAATTTGTAACTTACTGGTAATACAATTAGCCTGAGTGAACAGGATAAATAAATTATTTTTAACAAACAGATGGGAGCATTTAGAAGACAATTAAAGTGATGAAGTGTACAGCTTGGAATACTTAAATGACTGTATTGTATTAGAATTACAGAAAAAAGTATGGTGAAGGGCCAGATAATGCAGATGTTTTCTCAATGGCAAAGAAAAACACGACAATAAATGGAATTCTGATATCCAAACAACAGGTTCAGCAGACACCGACCAGTATAGGTTATCGTAGACATTGACAACAAATTGCAAAACATATAAAACTATATGAAATAATGAGTTTACGAAAAGAAAGTTTCAAGTTTCAGATATCAGTCAGTTGTTATCTGGCGCATATACATGGAAAACAGAAGCAAGGATACTGGAACCTTTTTCACGGCATATCGCTTAGCAAGGGCACGGGGCGCACTGACACTTCAGAACAAATTCTGGGAAGTCAATGCAGTAATGTGAATTTTAAGTTGTTAAAACTGCCCCATCGCTTCAATAGAACCCATAATGATATGCTGTGGCTAAGACAGCAAGGCCTTCAATGCCAAGCAAGCGATCAAAGATTTTGTGCAGAATGGATGGACCCGATATGGATACATGAAGGGCCTAACTTAAGCCTATGGTTTATATTTCATCTCATATAGTAAAGTATGTCAACATGCGTAGAGGGTGCCATTAAAGAGAAGGGTGAATTAAAGTCGAATATTATCAATGATTTGCTCAGGCTCATCGTAAAGGAACATCAATTTGCACAAAAGTGCACAAAGTTTACTCGGTTGGGCCATTACCTAGACGGAGGGTGGTGTGCACTCCTCGGCGAATGGCGAAAGACTGACGACAACGCACTCTTGTGGCTGTTCTTGTAAGCTCCAATTTTGAGTCTCGTTCAAACGCCCCTTTGCCCATGTCTCCTACAGTGAAGATTTAACGTAGATTTGAGTTGTTAAAGCCAAAATTATACTCTTAATCGTACTGTAAACTTACCGAATGACAAAAAATAACGAAACAATTTAAAGGAGATAGTTGCTACAGGATATTCATATCACACCGTCAAAGCCCCACTCGGACTACCGTACTTTCTGTGGGACGAATGGTCAAAATATTGGGCTACTTACCTTTGGTCAAAGAGCTTAGTGACTCTCTTTGTTTGTGAGGAACACTCTTACATGAAAGTCGTTGTGAAACGTTAAATGTTATTTAGAACGTCTACTTTTTCCTTAAGAAAGAATCGGCACTTCGGCTATCGGGTCACTGCCTCTTTGTTTTTAAGACCAAATTTAAGAATCGAGTGTGCCGTTTCGAAAAACTACGGTTGTTTGATGTTGATTTTAGTTTGGACTTCAGAAACAGAGAGTGGTCCTCGGAGCCGTATTTATCATATTTAGCCCTCGAGTTCGCGTACAATTGGGTCGAATTCCTGTTTGTTGAGTTAGTTTTTAAGTGTGAAGATGGTTTTAGCGGAGCGAAACCCAGATAATGTTAGAAATGGAAAAAGATCCCGCGGACCTAGTCCCAATGGACATGCATCAGAGGACTCGAGCATAGAAGAGGAAGCTGGTCAGTGTTTAAAAGCTGCTCGGGAAGGGGATTTACCCCCTTTTGCACTGTCCTATGTATTATTTTTTTTAAAGTAAAAAGATATTTTATTTTGCTGTTGTCCCGCTGATACTCATTAAAATTAGGTTATGCTATGTTCAATACTTTTCCCCCAATATTACTCTACATGACATGTCTTAATAATTATTTCACTAATCTCATAATTCCATTTCTTTTATCTTGATGGTGTAGTTATTTTATAGTTGTCAGTTTTCTGTATTTGTGGTCCTTATTCTTATTTAGGAGGTGGCACAAGACTCCTAATCTTTGAGGTATTTTATTTTCAAAAGCAGTCTTAAATTATCGTTATTGTCCCACAGATGAGAGGATCAGAGTTGGCCGAGACTATCAGGCTATCGCCCCAGACCTCATCCCCTTACAAGGTAATTCCCATCTGCGTTTTCTCTCCCAGTCTTCAACCACTGTTGAGAGAACTTGTTATAATTTTCTGCTTTTTTGTGACGAGTATTAACTCTTGCCACATTGCATAGTATTGATTTTTTTTGTTTTTCTGTTTGGTGTACACCTTAGATCGCAAGGCTGAATTAACCGTTCTCCAAGATAGAGCTCTTCTTGTATGGTCCCCTACAGTGGACATTCCTGACAGTAAATGTAAGTTCTCTTCCTTTGGTTTTTTTTTATCTATAAAACAGATGAAGGTAGTGAAAAAGAATTTTTCTATCTATCTAATCCTTTCCCTTATTTAATTTTTTAATAATTTATTCTTTCCAGTGGATGACTATATTTCTCTTGCCAAAGAGAGATATGGCTATAATGGAGAGCAAGCTTTGGGTATGCTTTTTTGGCACAAGCATGATTTGGAGCGAGCTATTCTTGATCTCTCAAATTTCACTCCTTTTCCTGATGAGTGGTCTGTTGAGGATAAAGTATTATTTGAGCAGGCCTTTCAGTTTCACGGCAAAAGCTTTCATCGAATTCGTCAAATGGTAAGTTTCTACTCAACAACATCAATATTTTGAAGCAAATTTCATTTCATATGTGTCATTTGTGTCTTTGAATGTTAGCTTCCAGATAAATCAATTGCTAGCTTAGTTAAATATTATTATTCATGGAAGAAGACCCGTACACGAACAAGTCTAATGGATAGACAGGCAAGAAAGCTGGCATCCCACAGGGAAGATGGTAGTGAAGGTGGCTCAGAGGTGGGGTCCAACACAGACTCTGACTCAGAGGAGAAGGTATGTCAATCTGACCAATGAACTCCTCCAGTATTTGACGCTTGACGAGCGGCGCTGTTTTGTTTTTCTTTGTTACGTTTGTGTTTTTGCAGTGGGTACCTTGTGCATTTTAATATGGGATTTGTTGTCAGTAGTTAGCCTCATCAGCTTCCACATATTTTAATTACGTTTTAATAAATACTTTTGGTTTAGATTTAGTGCTATGTACCATTAGAGTGGTGAAGAATTATGAATTTCTAATGTATCCCATTCACTGTGATGTAGTAAGGATAAATTTTGGTGTACTTTCATGAAGAAACAGCCTTCCTTTACGGGGTTTCAGTAAGATTGGGTACGAGCTCATAACTTTCCTTTAATTTAAAAGGATGTCTCTTGGGTTGTTTCACGCTCTAGAAATGGACAATTCATCGCGGCATACGCCGCAGGAGTGGTTCACCCCCAAGAACAACCCAAGTGGAAGAAGCTGGGAGCATGGTATGTGTGGTTCCTGTATTGTGGCTTCACTTCTGGAGTTCTGATGTTCAGCAAAATGGGATTTTGTATGAATATTGCTCTGAGATTGGCTTTCATTTTAGCATGTCACTGCCTGGCTGCTTTCCAGGTGTACAATCTTATGCTGAAGATTTTTTGGAAAATTTGACACTGTAGAGCTATTTTATTTGTTTCTGTGCTTTACCTCAATAAAGCTTTGTGGCATTTTCTGTTCATTTGCGACATATTTCACGAGTTCATTTGCTTCTAAGCCTAATTCTGCCTTTTCACACCCCTCATCTCTGCTGTTATTATAAATTTTTTACAGGTGTATGTTCCACTTTCAAACGGGCAATTATATTCTGCTACCTAACACTTTCTTGCTTTTATTCCGCAGTATTCAAGATCAAAACCAGCACTTACTTTTAAATCTTAATTGAAGTTCATCTATTTTTTAGGAATAGCTTTCTGCTTTTCTCTCATACTTTAGAGGTCCTATTGTTATCTCAGGACTGTTCCCACTTGCATGATGTTGCACAAAAGAAACCTAATTTATATCAATTTCTCTAATTAACAATGGTAATCTTCTGACCTTTGTCTTGGTGCAATTTCCTATTTCAGTTCATCCAATTCTGTTGGGGTCTTTCATCAGAGAATTCAAGTGCAGTGAAGACACAACATATTTTGTATGCCTGGATGGTCATTCTATCCCCAGTCTGAGTCTCTGCCTTGATTTTCTTAGGAAAGCTTTGCAATGCATTTCATGCTTCTTTTAAAAAAAATATTAACCAACTTACTTTTTAGTTCCTACTCCAGCACTTTTGCTTAACATTTCACATGCATGTAGTTGTCTCTGTTTACGTACCAGTAGTCATCAGACTAACAATTGAACATTTGAAGATCTGAAATGATTATTTCAGTACCATCAGTTTTTTATGTGTAAAATTTCCTTTCACAGAAAAAGGATGGAGAATCTAGTGGGAAAGGCTCATGTTCGAACTGTAGTGTGGCCTGTTCACAAACTCATAGCACACCTAAAGGTGTGATGTGCTCTACATGCTTTAATCATTGGACGTAAGTCTTGATACATTACATGCTATTTGATCTAGTGCTTGCTTGAAAGTTATTTGCAAAACCAACACACAACCATTATTTATACAGACGAACTGGAAATGTGCGACCAACAATGGGACCGGCCAAACCTCGAGACCGTCAGTTTCATGTACTTCTCCGTCACAAACGTAAACCCCCTCGTGGCATGTTTGTCAATCATGATGACTTGATAGCTATGGCCAGCGGACCTGCTGGTTTAGGTGAACAAATGCTACGGACCATGGACCGAGAGATTGTTTCCTTAAAAAGACAGGTGTGCTACCAACCTTTGTCATCCACTTAATCTAATCTAAAATCTGTTTTAACCAGTTTTTCTTACATGAAATAGGTTCAAAGCAACAAGCAGGCAATAAGTGCCAAGAGATCGCGAACATCAAATGGTATTGATGAATATCGCCCTTCTGATTCAACCAACAGGATTAATGCTCGCTGGACAAATGATGAGATGATGTTGGCCGTGCAAGGTAAGTTTAGTCATCACTACTTTTCATTACCATCCTACAATTTGTGGATGCTGTGTTCAAATATAATTCTACCACAGGAATGCGAAAATATGGCAAGGACTTCCAGGCCATCTCAGAAATGATTGGCACTAAAACTGAAGCTCATCTTCGCAATTTCTTCACAAATCAACGCAGACGCTTTAATTTGGATGCTGTTTTGAAGGAGTTTGAGGCAGAGAATGGACCCATAATTGAGAATGAATCTAAAGATGACAAGGTAGTTATTTCTGTTTTGGTACTCTGACCTTTGTCTGATTATTGGTCATTTCACATGAAATTTTTTTTTCAGATGGATGTTGATATTGTGGAGCCAAGTAGCCCCCCTATGAATTCTGCTCCTGTCTCAGTTCAAGCCAGCCTGAGTAACATTAAATCTATTCACAAAACAGCAGTTAGTGCCACTAAATAAAGTATACTTTCAAATAGGGCTTTTTTGATTTCTTCGACTTTGGAATAGAATCACACATGTTGTCTCAATCTAAATTTTATAGTAATTTCTGTTTTTAACCCTCACTTAAAAATGAACTCGGTCTACTGCATTGATGACCTTACAAAATATAACTTTTCACTCCTTTTAGAGAATCTCATTTTATAAAAAGAAAATAAATAAAAAAGAACTTTCAATAAACTAGGTCTTTTGGTCCGAAGGAAAGCCTTCTGCATAGCCTACCTTGGGGATGTAGTGACCCAAGAATCACAGTAGTAGATCTCTTTTTGTTGTGTTTCATATCAGTTTATTAGGTCAGTTACTAAATTGTGGGTACCATACCCATTGTATTGCAATCAATATTTCTGAATTCTTAACAGATATCACATTTTGAGATGGTCTGACTGAATGAGGTTTGATTCCTAACTATCTAAACTATATTTTTCTTGTTTCTCTCATGCTTTTCTTTCTATTTTTTCTTCTTTATGGTAATTCTAGTAAACTGCAATAATTTAAATTATGGTCAAGAATTCTGTTGAATGTCTATTGGTTAGATGGAGTACCATCCTGATTTTTATTAGAATACTTTTTGTTGCTTCTGTACCAAAAGTGAGACATACTGAATGATAGTATGTGTGATAAATGATCATGTTGTACTCTTTGATGATTTTGACTAAATGAATGAATGAATGAACTGTCTTTGCTCATATTTTTACCCAAAAGTTAAAACCAAAGGTGGTGATATTACTTCTTGGTTGTAATCATTTTTTGTGGTGCACAATCGTGCTTGCAAATTTATTTTTTAGCTTATTCTCTACTACTATCATTTACAAAAGTTGTACCCCAACTTACGTTGTATGCTTACACGGCGTTATTTATTGTGATTGTGATGTTATTTTCTGTTCACAACCAGAGAACACAGTTAACAGATGACCATTAAGAGTTCTTTGGTGTGCTTTGATTCAGTGTATGTGCAACAATTTTCTTTTATACTAGCATCAAGAAGTTATTTGCACTTAGTATGACAAACATTACTGTCCTCAATGTCAACATCCTTTCATGTCTTTTTTTACCCCCTGGAAAATTCATACAGTGATTTTTTGTGGTGAAGCAAATAGATTGAGATTGTTATTTTCATGTTTGCTGATAATCACTATTCTCCCTCTGATTGCTAAAACTTGGGTTCAGCTTTCTTGTTTTCATGCATTTGTTTTGATACATGAACGTATAATGCAGGCTTTTGAAAAAAATCCTTTCTGACTATTGCCACTTTGAGAATGGACTATTGTGTATTGTTTATTAAAATAAGTTCTTTTACATATCTAGTTTTTCTAAAAAAATAAATCAATCCATATTTTAAATAGTCCATTGTTATATTGTTAGTGTGTCTAAGAGAGTGTGTATTGGGACACTATTTTTGTATGAGAGTACCCTAATTTTAGTGCATGGATTTGCATTACCCTTTGCATATGGTACCACTGCCACATGGATTCTTGGGTTCTTTTTAGTAAAGTTGGGTGTTCTGATGCACACCAGGATTTCTTTGAAGCCTGTTGTTTGTATGTTTTAGGTACATATGTGTCTACTTTTGTTCCCTTTCTTATTGTAAAAGAGATGCAGACACATATATGTGCCTTTTCATTATTTATTTTGTCAACTACCGTTGATTATTAATTTTTTTTATGGACACATTCCGTTTCAACTACTGACTTAAGTGCATGGTATGATTTACCCAATTTATTTTGGTGTTATCCTTATATTATGGTTGAGAATCAATATTTCAACAATCCAGAAATTTGGAAACATATGTTATCATCTAAAGTTCCTGCAAATGTAAATTTTGAGTTGTAGACTTACAGGTCCAATTATGACAAATTATGGAATTGGGTTGTTTTGGGAGTCGTATTATTCTAAGGTGTGCTACTGTCAGACATAAACTCAAGAATAACTTCTTTTATAGAATGTACTCTTTTGTCTCGATGAATTTTTATTTTTATTTTTTTTTGCAACCTTAAAATTACTTGAAAATTTAAAAATGCAGGCACCCATGTAACTGTTGTTTTGAAGGGTATGTTAGGAACTTGAACTTGAACCGACTCATACCTAGAACTCTGTGTGGATTTTAACACATTCAGTGCAGCGTGACCTCAATGTAGACACGCTATGCTGTTTTTGTCAGCGCTGCACTGAACGTGTTAATCTATGACTACAGAGCTATGAATTATAATTATTTTGCAAATTAAAGTACTCATACTATTGTTATAAAAAATATTGATATGAGTTTGGAAACCATGAAACTTAGTACTGTGCCTGATTGTTGTTAAAAATAGTTATTCATAATTTCTAAGTTCTATTTATATGTATATAATGCACTTTGAAAAGTGAAACAAGTCCTTTATTTCTTCAATTTTTCTGGCCCCTTTCAAGTTGATGGCAACACGCCGTGACCAGCACAGACACGCCTCCGAAGTGGTAGGCCAACCCGTCAGGCATCCTATTGGCCTGGGTTGCCTACGCACCTCTCCACGGGCGCTTCACAGGCAGGCGCG
>NW_026267660.1:39344-40295 GCF_000697945.3 Frankliniella occidentalis
GGGGGGGGGGAATGCAAACACACTGTGAGGCTCGGGGAGGGTAGGGGAGAGGGGGAGCACGGATCAGCGGAGCGGCGGCCGCGTCCTTTTGGAACGAGGCAAAGCCCCGAGTGAGGCTGCTGCCGTTGCCGGGGACAAATCGGGGGGTTGGTAAGGGGTAAAGGGGGAGGACAAAAATCACACAACTGAATGTTGCAGAACAATGGTGCGCCCTATAGTGCCCGCTGCCGCACACTCTTTCGGGCGGGAGCGGGAGGGGGGTTGGAGGATGGGGACACGGTGGTGTGACGCAGTCGCCGGACTAAATGTGTCTTGCGAGGCGTTGGTGTGACGGTGACGAGAGGGAGTTGAGAGTGAACGAGAGAGAGAAAGAGAGAGGGGGGCGAAAGGAGAGAGAGAGAGAGAGCACGCGTGCCAAGTGAAACGCTGAAACGCAAATGCTGATGGTCGTCGCCGGCCCGCCTAGCCGCATGCTGCCGCGGTCCCCACACGCGATGTCGGGTATCGGTCGGGACAGACGCGACATATAAAACGCATAGTGAGTGGCGCGCCGGTGGTCGTGTTGGCTGTGTGGGCCCGACACAACCTTATCTCCCCCGCCCGCACCCTGCCCTGCCCTGCCGGCCAATGGGGACGCGGGGGGCCCGGGGCCCGGCCGACCCAATCGAGTGCACTTAATCGGCCGGTGCTAATGTGTGTGTCCGGGGGTGGCGGCTGAAGCAGGCGCGCCCCCGGCCCCCGCCTCCGTGTCAGGTTCCATATAGGCTCCAGCTCCGCGCCGAGATGCTCGGGGGCGGACACTCAAGTCGGCCGAGCCGAACGGGCAGCGGCGCCCGTGGCGCCGGAGGACGGTACCGGAGGAGGCCATGAGGGAGCCAGCGGGGCCCGGGCCCGGGGTGCCTTCCACCTACCCCTCCCAGTATTCAATGACCGGACGAATGACCGACCGGT
>NW_026267660.1:51706-52547 GCF_000697945.3 Frankliniella occidentalis
CTTGGGTTGGGGCGGGGTGGGGTGGTACACAAAGAAAGACCTTCCCCTCCCGTGTGAGGGGGTATGCACGCGATGTGAAAGAGCATAGGTGTCCACCCTTTCGAAATGAGAAGCCGCAAACTGCGACCCCTATACAGGTTGGTCGCTGTGCTCCGACGCATTTTATTGCTCCAACGGGACACAGCACACAGCGATTTACCGGAACGACATCGGAAACATCATTACTTTCCTATGTAAAGAAAATCCTTCGCAAGGAGTTTTACGTGCAAAGCGTCCACGGATTTTGAATTTTCAGTGTACTTCCGGAACGCTGCCACGAAACCTAATTTGTTTTATCCCCCTTTTCCTTTAGGGGGGTGGTGGTGGTCCGTAATGGCTACACGCAAAGCAGGAGCAGCAGGACGACAGCAGGTCCAAGCAGCTTGGTTGGATAAAGGGATACCCAGGGATATCGCATTACTCTTAATTTATGCACGCGCCTCTCGGGGAGCGGCGGGGAGGGGACGGGGGACTATACTAGAGAGAGGGCCCCACCCGGGCTCCGAGCTGTGCTGCGGCCCAACCCCGCGCCAGGCGCCACTTGACGGCTCTCAATCAGTGTCAAAGCAGTTCCGGGGCGGGCCGGAGCGTGGCAGAGCGTGGCAGAGCGTGGCAGAGCGTGGCAGAGCGTGGCAGAGCGTGACAGAGCGTGGCGGAGCGTGGCGCGAGCAGGGTATGATAGTATGGTGTCAAGTCACGGCGTCAGCGAGCGGTGGTGCGAATTGGGCCGTGGCGCGGACGGGGTAGAGGAGCGCGCAGAGGCTTGGCGGGCAGGGCAGGGGAGGGCAGGGCCGGGCAGGGC
>NW_026267660.1:52597-53560 GCF_000697945.3 Frankliniella occidentalis
TGGCAGTTCCGGAGGGGCCGGAGGGGCCGGAGGGGGCGTAGCTGGCCGGGCAGCCCGCCTGCTCGCGGATCGGGTTGGGCAGGGCCCCAGCCCGGCCCCAGCCCGGCCCCAGCCCCTGCAGGGCCCCGCCAGGGCCTGCCCGACCCAGCCAGGAGGGTAGCGGCGCTGGCGCGCGGGCCAGGCCGCCTCAGTGCGGCGGGAGCAGCCTGAGGGTCGTGATCGTGCAGCGGGGCGGCGCCACGCAGCGCCACGCCACGCCGCGCAGCCGCCGAGGCAGCCGCGCAGTCGCGCAGAGCAGCGAGCAGGGTGCCGTGTCGTGTCGCGCCGTGTCGCGCCGTGTCGCGCGGCCAGCATCACAAGGTACAGGAGGGAGGGGGGACGTGGAGAACGTGTCGCGGCGGTGCGACGAGCTCCTTGTACGCCCCGGGGCGAGGGGTGGCAGGCGTGGTGTTGGCGCGGAGTGGGACGAAATTCTAGCTTTTTATTTTGTTCGTTTGTTTGTCGCAAAAAGAGGCTGCTCCAAATCAAACGAAACTTTCTGAGTGGACTGTGTGATGACATATAGGTATGGGTAGAAATTGCGAGAGGGAGGTCATGCGGGCTCTAGCTGCTTTTTCATCTTCTTTTAAGCGGGCTTCAGGGCAAACTACCTTTTTACCTGTCAGTTCATTTTTTTTAAAGAGAAAATAAAAAGAAGGATGCTGTGAAGACGACTCACTCCATTTGGTTAAGCCACTGACTCCCGACTCCCGAGAGCGGGAGCATTCCAGACAGGGAAGCAACGCGGTAGCAGCACCTTGAGGCGACCCAGAAGGTCGTGTCCAGTCCACTCCACTCAGGCCGCATTCCTGTAGGCTACAAGCGGTCTGATCTGGGTCGGGGACGCGGCAGGGAGGCGCACCAGTGCCAAAGACTAGAGAGACCATGGACTGGAGGTGTGGCGTGGCCGGTGGCGGGGGAGGG
>NW_026267660.1:53610-56935 GCF_000697945.3 Frankliniella occidentalis
GGGGGCTTTGCGAGGGCGGGGATGACGAGATAACAGACTAGACCAGGGAGGTGCCCACCGGCTGGGTGGCTACTTGTCGGTCGGAAGTTCAAAGGTCACGGCGACCATCACTCCTCGTGCAAGGAGCCTGGGGACTACTTGGACTTTACACGGCGGGTCAACCTGGTCGCTACGAACTCAAGTCCTTGAGGGATGCGGTGGGGCAGTTGACGGTGTGCTGGACGGGTCCCCCCCCCCCCGCCCCCCTCAACCCACGTGGTAACACAGTGGTCGACCAACCCACACGGGTGCTGAGCCGTGCCTGTGGCCTCGCCCCCGCACCGCGCCACGCTACGCCACGCAGGTTGTGATTCATCACCAATTTGCCTGTCACTCGCTTTGTTAGAGGCGCTCGGGGGCGGCGGGGCTGGCATGTCCGGCCTGCGCCACTCTCTCGCTCCGACGAGCGCCCGCACTGCTCCGACTGGCTTTGCGAATAACCCCCGTGCTCGAGGCGGTCTAGTGTGCGTACCGGGTGTCAGGGAGAATACGCTGCAGGTCATTGGGTTGCCTACGCACTGGCGTGCAGGCGCGGAGGGCGAGGCCACGCCTGCACGCCAGTGCGTAGGCAACCCATTGAACTGCCGCGTATTCTCCCGGACACCCGGGTACAGGTGGAAGGCGAGGAAGGTTCTGTTGCAGGAGGTACGAAACTCCCACGCGAGCGTCCGGTCCGTTCCCCCGCGGACGTCCGCCCCCAAACATTTGCCCCCACCACGGCCCGCTCCCTCTCGCGCTCATTTCGGCCTGACGCCAGCGGAAAAGATTGAATCGGGCCAACGATTGCATTTGGCGAGCTCTCCCCCCCCCCTCTCTCTCTCTCGCTGTGTCTCATTCTCGCCCGTTCCACCCACCCTGTATCTGTCTTCCTCTCTGTGCCTGAGGAAGCCTGGCGAGGAAGCTGAGGTAAATGAAGGCATAACGGAGAGCCCAGTAACTTGCGATGATTAGCAAAGGCGAAGAAGAAACGCTGATATCGGTCGAAAAAGAATGAAGCTCTGTGGTGTGAGCGAGGTGGAGGTGGAGAGATTGTCGAGACGGGGCGACGGCGGGTGGCGCCGGAGGAGAGCGCGGGCGACACACGGAGAGGACAGAAAATCCATATCCGATTTAGTTTTTCCTCTTTCCCTTTTCACTCTCTGTCTTATTCTCGGTGTGTCTTATTCTCTCTCTATGTCCTCCGCAGTGAAAGCAGGACGATCCGCGGTTGTTCGCGACGCGCAGCAAATATCGGTGGGGTCAGAAATGTATGTCCACCGCCAGTCTCGAGGAACACGAGGTAGCGTGAGTAACGGATCCGTGAGTAACCCTTCCGCGAGTAACCCAGCCGTGACTAACCAATCGAGCATTGAGTCATGCTCCGAGGCGGGCACGGCGCCTGTCGAGAAGTGGGTAGGCAACCCTCCCGCGCCCGTGTGGCTGCACTGCCTACCTCGCAGGCTGGTATGTGGCGAAGACTGTCTCTGCCTGCTTTCTCCGTCCCTGCATCCCGCACGCCTCTTTAGACCCTCTTTAGAGAGTATCTTTCTCAGCCCCCCCCCCTCTCTCTGTTTACAATTTAAATGTGCCAGTCGTTCGATCTGCATAAATGCGGCACCCAACACGTCCAGCAGCCAGTGCCAATGTGGAAAGCGGTGATGGTGGCATGGTCCGTGCCGGTCCGTGCGGTGGTGGTCACCGCGGTGGTGACGGTGCAGTCGAGTGCAGCGGCGGGGGCGGAGAGGGGGGGGGCACCCGGCTTTACAAGGCATTTTAGCTAGATTAAAGGGCGGACACGGTGGCTTCATGGAGCCCCGGAGAGTAGAGGGAGGGAGGGGGGGCTTGTGCGAGGACAGAGAGGCACGTGGGAGGACTTGAAAGGGGGAGGGGGAGTAGCGAGCACTCCGGCGTAAAGGAAACTGCCGGCGAAAAAAAAGAAGAAAAAGAAATCAATAGGCCCTGGCCGGCCGTGCCGGGAGAAAAACAAGACTTACTTTCCGCGCTTCTGTGTTTTTGTGCGAGTGTCGGCATCGCGTCGTGAGAACGGCGAAGATAATCCAGACGCTCCTCTCCGTCTCTCTATCTCTCTGTCTCTGTCTGTCTATCTGTGTCTGTCTCTCTCTGACGGGTCGATATTAGCGTGCATAAGACAGAGACGGCGTCGTCGCCCGGGAACTCCTTCTGCTGTCTCTGCCCCCCCCCCCCCCACCACCGCGTCTCCCCGCTGGCAAACCTTGGCAAGCCTCGGCAAACCTTGCGCACATTTCAAGAGCCGAGCCAAGCCGAGGCAGAAGGGGCAGCCAAATCCAAACCGAGCCGAACCGTGTTGCCGCTGCAAACGCCCCAACCTTACCTTATCGAAATCCACAGCGTTCTCTGCGGTCTTGCGAACGTCCTGCGAACGACGGTCGAGGTTTCCTAAGAACAGAACCGATTTAGCCGATAACGTTGCGGGTTGTCTAAATTGCTGACACTATACCAAAGACAAATAACGATTTAAAAAAACAACTGAGAAACCTGCTTTGGTTTTGAGATCGCAAGTTCGAGGCTCAGCGAGCTGAGTGAACGAGAGAGCTAGGAAGATATCCCCTATCCCTATCGTCCCCCGTCAGGATGCTACCCAAGAACCGGAGCGGGTGCGGAAGCTGGCGCGGGAGCTCCGGGAGGGAGGGAAGCTCACGTCTGCCCAACAGCTGCAAATTCCGGAACTTTTCCACAGCCTTTTTGAAGAGTTGTTTCCCTCTGGTGCCCAGCCGGCTAAGAGTTGAAGTAGAATGACGTGGTGGCGTGCCGTTCGCCTTCAACTCCCCCCCCCCACCCCCACCCCATATGGTGTGCAGCAGAGACGAAATCGTCTATCTCCGTCCATGTGTACAGGGTGGGTGATCCACGCCGTGTTTTTTTCTGCTTATATTGTACCGGATTCATGCGTGCGGGCGGGCTTGCCTATCGTCGCTCGCCATGGCGCCTTGCGGCCCCGTGCGAATGCAACCTGTGAATGCGGTACAGTATAAGCAGAAAAAAACACGGCGCGGATCACCCACCCTGCATATCTAGTTTGTGCGCAAATCTGCCCCCCTCCCCCCGAACAAACACTCATTTGATTAAAATAACGGCCAATGCAAAAGTCGTCCGGCGAGACCAAAAGCCACCAAATAGTTTTCCCTGTAAACCCGACGTCCCGCCCGACCTGCCTCAATACCCTCGGATGAAAAATTCTCTCGCTTTTGACGTCAACTCGACGTCATTCCCGTTTGTTGTCCCGAACAATAGTCAAGTTTGATGATGACCCTCGCGACCCCCCGCC
>NW_026267660.1:62320-66444 GCF_000697945.3 Frankliniella occidentalis
CTACCCCCTCCTGTCCCCCGGGAGAATGAGGTGGCTCTGAGGCTGGCTCGATAAATATATAGGCAAAGTTTTGTAACATGGTAAGTGCGCCCCGCCCCCCCCCTCTTTCCCTTCGCTTTCACGCCGCGCCACGACGCCACGCCTCGCTGCGCACCGCGCGGACAAGAAGGCGAAGGAGAGCAGGCCGAGCAGGGCGAGGAGCTGACCGAGGAGGCGCGGAGGCGCGGAGGTATTGTGCTGGGTATGAATTACTTCTTTTTATTAAATTTTGCTCTGTACCCTTATTACGAGCTGGGGTGGGTACAGAGGTATGGTGTTCCTGTTGGGAGACGACGGTGTTCTCGTTTTCCTTCCGGCTGGACTTATGACCCCGGCGGGACCTTCGCCCCGGTAGAAGACTTTAATAAGCGCCACCTTCCGACCTCCCGTGCACCTCGGACACGTACCATAGCGCCTGCCTCCCAGTCAGTGGTGCCCCGCGGAGCAGAGGAGGGTATGGATGCAGTCATTATTAGTCTCTTGCTCCCCCTCCCTCCCCCCCCCCCCCTTCCCTTGGTGAAACGCGACGCGACGGGGAGGGAAATGAGATTCTCTCGTCTTTCATCACCGTATAAAACCGACATTGCGCACGAGGAAACCTATTGACCGTATTTTACTCCCCTCCACAAACAGCCTTTAAAATCTCCCCTCTGCCCTCCACCACGCTTCTCTGGAGAGTGGTTACTTTCTATCTTTCTCTCTCTCTCTCGTTCTGTGTGTCTCTCTCTCTCTTTTCCTCTCTCCCTCCCTGCGCCTCTCTCTCTCTCTCTCTATCTTGGCCTCGCGCGCGCCGTTCCGCCCCGCGCTCCAGCGTGGCTCCGCCGTGCTACTGTAGTCGATTTGGATGCGGTTTCCATGGCAACGTCTCTCCTCGCTCCCCCACCCTCTCTCTCTCTCCTCTATGCGAGCGGCGTCGACGCGCCGGCTTCACAACCCCTCGCCTCTTCCCCACCCCCCTTGTGGCAACCTCCGCCCCCCTTACCCCCACTACTGTCCGCGCCACCAAATATGACCGTCCCCTTTCTCGGCTAAGCGCCCCCCGCCTCCGTCCCTCTGCAGCCCGTCGGACCGCGCTGCGGCGGCGGCCCGTCCGCCGGGCGGTGCTTTTGTCCCGGTTTAAATCCGCCGACCGGGGGGTCGCCTCGTTGATGTGTCCGACGGTATATGGTGTCGGCCGTTTGCTTTCGTCGCTTCATCACGGCCGCGCATGTCGCACTGTTAAAAGATGCCGGTTTGCTTACGGTCCGGGTCCGTCCCGTATATTTTAGGAACGGACCATAGACAGTAAAGATATGGACCGCCCCTACTCTGGCGTCCTTCAGTATCTAAGTCAGGTGCTGCATTGACCAAAAAGGCGGTTTGCGAAGTTACGGTACACCCCCTGTGCGGAGTGAGGGAAAAAGCGCGCGGGTCGGGGCGATGTCTCAATGCCCTACTCCTGCTCCTCGTCTCGGAGTGAGGTGCGGCGGCCGCACGAGGCTGGGGGGCGGCGACGGCACGGCGACAGCGTTGGCGACAGCGCGAAGTAGACGACATTTCATTGCCTTTCCCTTCAACGAGCGAAGCGCGTGGCGCAGCAGGGGTGGCAACCCTCTTGCTTTGCTCTCCATCCCTCTGCCCCTCCCCCCCCCATACCCCTTCCGGGTGGTGGTCTCTCGGGGTCTCTCTTACTCTCCCCTCCTCTCCAACTCTCCCCAACTTTCTCGCTCGCACGCGCGTCCGCTTTGTCGACACCCAGTTACGGGTCTCGCAATGACTCTCCCCTCTCCCCCTCGCCTCCCCTCCCCTTGACGCCACGCCCCCGCCTCGTTTCGTGTCTGGAATCCCGGAATCCCGCCAAACGACGGGCCATGCGTCGAGCTGTTCCGAGCCGAGCCGAGCCGAGTCGAGCCGAGCCGCGCCGAGCCGAGCCGAGCCGAGCCGAGCCGAGCCGAGCCGAGCCGAGCCGAGCCGAGCCGAGCCGAGCCGAGCCGAGCCGAGCCGCTTAAGCAGCCCTTAGCGCTTTTGTTCAGAGAGGGATGTGCCGTGTGGTAAGTCCGTACGGGCGCCAACTTGCGTTCTAGCGAGGTGTGTGAAACGGAAACAAAAGAACAAACTCGACAATGAAAACCAAAATTTGTTCTGCTTTAGCTGCAAGTGACGTCGTGCCGTACGGCGTATCACACATGCTGCGCAAACACCTGAGTAAGCAGCGCGCCTTCTCATGGGGGGCACACTGCTGCGCCGCCGCCGAGAGCCACGGGCTGAGCCGAGAGCAGGGAGCAGAGCGTCCCCGAGGAACCGGAACCACCCGAACTCACCCTCTCGCCTGCTCAGCGCCTCCTCTCCATCTCCCTTCCTGATACTCCACTTCAGCTCCTCTCTCTTTCTCCCCCCCCCCTCTCTCTCGCACACTCACACCCAACACAGCACTCTCCCACCCCGACCCCCTCACCACCGCTACTTCAGACTTAGCCAAGTTTGCACGGCAGCACAACACGGCTGGCAGCCCCCGGCCCCGTCCACCTCGCCCCCCGGCCCTAGCCGAGAGCGCCCGCGGAGCGCAGGGTAGGCAACGCGCCCGACACGCCTGCCCGGCGGGCCGGCCCGCCCTGGAGTTCTCAGGCGCCCTCCGCCCTGATGATGGCAGCGTTGTGGTAACCAGCACCGGGGCGGGGTAGGCACCGCGCCCGACATGCCTGCCGGGCGGGCCGGCCCCGCCCTGGAGCTCTCAGGCGTTCTCTGCCCTGACGACGGCAGCGTTGTGCTGCTTATACACCCGCCGCCAGCAGAGAGGCGGAGGCGAGCGGGTAGGGAACACGATATCCGATTACATGGATGAACTTCTCGTCAACTTCATTAGCGGGCCCTGTACACACACAAAAGGTGTTTGATGTAGGAGGCGCTACTGTTCTCGGTTTGCGACTCTCTTTTTCCGACCTGGACATAAAGCACCCCTTCTCTAAGGCTGTGAATTCGGATGGCTGCAGCACACGGCTTCGGAACCGCAGTATCAGGGAAAGGTATGGGGGAACAAATCTGCCTGGCGGAAGCAGTTTGTGGGGAGTATTACCTAATCAGCAAGACACAGAGTTCCGCCACCGCTGGTGCTGGTGCTGCCGCTGCTGGGCGCTCTGCGGCAGGACTAATTGTAGTGCTCCCTGAGTGGGGCGTGCTGCCGCTGCCGGGCAAGGGTAAGGGGGGGACAGCCCTTTGGGGAGAGTGGAGGAGAGGCTGTCAACGGAGAGAACAAGCCGTAAAACGAGACGACGAGAAACAAAGGGGAGAGAGCTCGGGAGAGCGGGAGCGAGAGAGTCATGTGAGTGTGTGTGTCTGTGAGAGAGAGAAAAAGGGGGGGGGGAGGAGGTATGTGTGGGTATCAAACGAAGGGGTGTAGAGCCGGGTGCGGTGCCAGGCGATCCGGTCCCGACTGGTCAGACCACCAGGCCTACAGGCGCATTACATTAACTGCAAAGTAAAATCTCGGTCCAGCGCCCCCCCCCCTTTCCAGTCAGTGTACTCCAGTGAATCCCTTTTACAAACCCCGGGGTTTAATTAGTGTAAATTTTGCTGGCGCGGCCTTGCATTCAAATTAGTGCGTCGGCCGCGCCGGTCAGGGCTACCACAAGCACGCGGGGTTAGGGGGCGGGGGGAGGGAACACCACAATAAGAATAAAAACGAGGAGGGGAGGGGGCACTTTGCCTGCCGGTGGTAGAGACCGTCCTGGGGTCTAAAAAAAGGGGCGGAGGAGGGGGTATGTCTAGAGAAAACAACGAGCAAGCTGCCACCAACGCTGACCGTTTCAGCTACAAAGCTGCGAAGCAAAACTCAAGTCGACACGTCAACGCTTTTCCAAGTTTCGTATAGCATCATTTTGATTCGTGACGCAACATCGCCTCGAGCAGCGATAGCAGCAGTCGGCAGTCGAGTCAGACCCGTGTCCTGGATCGGATCGCGGCGGCGTGGAGGCCGACCCGCTTCTATCTCTCGCTCCGCCCCGTCTTGCCGTCACCGCCGCGGCGCCGCGCCGGTTTGTCTGACAGGCTGCCGCCCCCGGAGGCGGGCACGAGGGCGGCGGGGGCAGCGGGGGCAGCGGGGGCAGCGG
>NW_026267660.1:66600-67503 GCF_000697945.3 Frankliniella occidentalis
CCCCCTCTACTCTGGTTTCCTCCCCACCCCCTCCTCGTCCTCTCCCCTCTCGCAGCCACGCCATTCGCCGTACGCCATACGTTTCGTCGTTGAAGTCCTACAACAGCCGAATCGCCAGTCGCGTCGCTCGCCGCGCGGCCACAAACTGCCGACGATCGAATAAAGTTTTTTTTTTGTTTCGTCTCCCCCACCCGGCCCACATCACATCATTTGGCTCCGTCACGCCACCAGTCGGAGGGGGAAAAGTGACAAAAACATCGTCTAGTGGGAGGGAGGCGGTAGGAGAGTGTGCGCGCGCTGCTGGGGCCCAGCCAGAAATGGATTTCGAAACGACGTCGAAAATGATCGCGAAACGACGTCGGAGGCGTCGTCGTTCCTGGTATTCCGTCTCTATGTCAGTCAGTGCGACATCCAACCGAAAGCGTTATTTAAAATCTTATGTAGAAATATATTTCTCACCTCGGGACCGTTATATATTTTTCATACCGAATAGTACCCGTCAACTTAATCTGCGCGGAATATCAAAACGTTTGTCATTTGACAAGTAACCGTTTTGTACATAAGACAAATGCTGAGGTAAAATAACTCTCCATTGCGTCGGTTTTTCACCCTGCAGCTCTTTAGTTACGTTAGTTGTCTGGAAAGTACGTCCGTTTTTTGCAGACCTATTTGGCAAATTACGGGTACAGCTCGGCGCCTGTGGGACTCGAGGTACGCCACCCCGCAGTACACCCCGTGCACTCCGGGCGAGATATTGCCTACCTATCAGGCGACGTGAGAGCTTGTCTGCCAGTTTCGCTTTCGCAATGGCGAATGACGGACGTACTTTCTGGATGATCCCCAGCAGCGCAATGTTCCCTACCTTCAAGCGTCTCATCTGACGACGTGAGGAGGCTGATGGGG
>NW_026267660.1:73773-75683 GCF_000697945.3 Frankliniella occidentalis
GGGAGCAGCGGGGGCGGCGGGGGCCGGAGCAAAACCGAACAGAGCGCTCGAGTCGGGGCACCGTGGCGGTATAATGTTTGAACTAGGGCGGGTGGGTTTGGGGGGTATGGAGAGGCCGCCGGCAAGTGCCACACAGACACACATAGCCACACACACACACTCACACACCCACACGACCAGTCTCATCTGATGAGCCTCGCACGCTGCCTGCGTGAAAATGAAGGGGAGGAGGAGCGGGCCGAGAGAAGGGGGCGTGTGGCTTGGATTGAGGGGGGGGGGATACGGCAAAGCCACACCTCCGACCCTGGCCGCTCAGGAGCAGAAGCATACCCCCGGCTTGCCCCATCCCTCCGCCTCTTCCCGACATCGGGCTGCAGGGGGAGGGAAGAGACGGAATACAGGGGGCAGCTATCGGTTCAGGTGGCAGCATTATTTTCAGCTATTTCAGTCATGTACGGGTTTTGGGTTTCCTAGTGGGAAAGAGGAGCCGGCCGCCGTCTCCGCCGTGCGCCGGTGCTCCTGTACTGCTGGTACTGCTCATTTGTTGTGCTGCTGTGATAAGGGTCCGAAAGAAGCGGCGCTCCCCGCTGCTCTAGAACGGCAGCTCCCCTCTGTGTAGCTGTGCAGGTCTCCCCGCTCCCCTCCCATTGCCTGTTCGTTGGGATTAGCGGATTCTCTCTGCTCTCCCACTCTCTTTTCCTCTCTCCCTCTGCTTCTATCTCCTCTATCCCCGCCCTCACCTGCCCTTAGGTTTTTTTTTCAGGGCCGCTTCGGTTCGCTCCGCGGCGGGTTTCGATGCGGATTTATCCCCTCCGCGCCTCCCCATCTCCCCCCCCATCCCCCCTCCCCTTTTCCACCGGGCGCCGACCTTGATTCTCTCTGCATGTCACGCGGGAGAGGGGAGGCGGAGGGATGGTGTCTAGCAGCTTGGAGGAGGGGGTGGGGGGGAGGTGTATATGATTAATTATGATGAAGTAGTGTAGGTGGCGGCGAGCACCGTGCGCTTCTTGTTGGCGATGACGACGGGGCGATCAATCTGCGCGCGCCGAGGCAGCAACGACGACGTAAAAGAATTTTCACATCGCTCGGGCTGCGCGGCGCCGTCCTTGTCGTCGTCGTCTCCTCTCTAAAGAAAAATACAAAACGGTGGCCGTACAGCCGTTAAAAAGACAGCCCCCTCCCTCGACCAGTATACGAAACTGCCCCAAAACAGGATGAGTGTTTTAAGCCGCGTCCCCTTCTGGATATACTGTGCGGCATGCAGGCGTGCGGGCTGGCTTGCCTACCAACTCTCTACCCAGGAGAAGGAGCGTGGAAAAGTAGGGGGGGGGCTTTGCCTTCTGGTAGAGATAGTCTTTGGGAATGCCTTGAAATAATGAGGACTAATATTGTATAATATGTAATAATAACATCTTGTTGTGTTTGTTCCAGGCGCGGCGGCCGTCCGGTACCACCAGCTGCGGCGCGCCCGGCGGAAGGCCTTCAAGTGGCCGGTGTGCTGGGCCGTGCTGGTGCTGCTGTACGCGCTGGCCTCGGACCTGGCCACCAGCGCGCAGTCCACCACCGCGGCCACCGCGCGGGAGGTAGGGGCGGGAACCCGCGGGGGAGCCCGCGAGGGCAGCTCGAGCCGTCAATAGTGAACCCGATTGTTCTGCTTCTGAATGCTATGCCGGTGCGACCCCCTAGGGGGCTCGCGCCCAACCCGCGCCCACCCTACTGCCTTTCCCTCATCGGGAGGGGAAGGGGGGCGGGCGCCACAAGTAGTAGAGTGGGCCGTGCACAGCCCGGGGGCGATGAGTGCCAGTCGGGGGCGTTGAGTCGGCGAAGTGCAGGGCAGGGGGGGCAGAGTGCGGCGGGGGCGGACCGCCTATAGCCCGCGGCGCCCGGCGAGGCGGGGCGAGGCGGGGCGA
>NW_026267660.1:75768-76505 GCF_000697945.3 Frankliniella occidentalis
GGGCGGGGCAGGGCTGCGGAGGGAGGAATTGCCGATGCTCCGCGAAGCTCGAAGCCGTTGGGAAAGTCACGCCATCCAATCACAGGGGATGGGATGAGGGGAATGGAGTTGGCCAGAACAAAGGGCGCGCCGAGCCGAGGCGGGCCGCCGGGCCGAGCCGAGCGAAGCCGAGCACCGCGCGTTGTGTTTCAATGGCCATGGCCAGCGCAATTGGAGCGAAGCAGCTTCGATTGACGCCAAACCCTGGCCGCGCTGCATGCATACGGCA
Organism: Frankliniella occidentalis; assembly: GCF_000697945.3. Lineage (NCBI taxonomy): Eukaryota > Metazoa > Arthropoda > Insecta > Thysanoptera > Thripidae > Frankliniella > Frankliniella occidentalis. The sequence continues at coordinate 76,037 of NW_026267660.1, forward strand.
GCGGGAGAATCATACCCGCGAGCTTCGCGCGCGCGCGTCTTTTAGGTTCAGGTCGATCTATCGTCCCGCTTCTCTGCGGAGCGTTCTTTGCGCATCCCGAGGACACAAGGCTGTGCCGTTTGGCGCCGGGTATAATGGTTTCCTTTTCCTCATGTCGCGGCGTCAAAGTTAAACGCCTTGTCCTCTGATTGGGGGAGGGGCGGCGGAGCGGCGCTTTGGGGTGCGGGAGGTTGTGCAAGGAAGGGGTGATTTATCTTTCACACAATGGCGTCCTATCGGTCGGAAATTTGCCGGAAATGGACTCCCCGAGACTATTATGCCGATGCAAGGCGAGTGATGCCGCGGGCGCCGCCGCCCGGGCTTGGTAGGCGGGGCGGGGTGAGCGGGGCGGGTTGGGCACGGGGCCAGGTCCTCGGCGGGCTTGGCCCGGCCGCGCCTAGCACCTTAGCACCACTCAGCGCCGCTGCCC
>NW_026267660.1:76657-79952 GCF_000697945.3 Frankliniella occidentalis
CCCAGTCATTATTGGGGAAAGGGGGGGGGGCAGGGTATCACGTTGACATCTTAATTGCCTTCGTTTCTTTGCACTCTGCGGACTCCGCACACGGTCGGCGAGTGCTCCGGCCCGGCCGCTGCCGCCGGGGGACCATAGCCGGCCTCACGCCCGCTATTGATCACCCCGCCCGCCCGCCGCGCCCCACCGCACCCCACCACACCCCACCGCACCACGCCGCACCACGCCTCCGCCCCGCCCCAACTCGTCCTGCAGGATGACTGTGTCGTCCACCGCAAACGCTGCGTTAAGCCGTGTGGCCGAGTGGGGGGGAACGGCAACAGCCCTTATTTCGTCATTTTCTTTTCTTTTTATTTCCCCCCGTTATCCTCTCCTTATCCCCCCCCGGGCCGCGTGCTCACCAGACCGTGAGGGATGACAGACATCCCCACGGCTGCGCGCGGGCTGCGCCGCCCCCCTCCCGTATCCCCCGCGCTCCCTCCCCACCGCCAGAGAGTCTAAAGCACAAGTTGGCGCCTGGCTGGAGGGAGAGCCGACCGCAAGTCTTTCGCACAGCCAGATAAAACTGGATAAAACGCGTGGGCTGAATTTATTTTCGTTTGGGAAAAGACCCGAAAGTAGACGCGTGTGGTGAGACCGCAAAGTGGTGACGTCTGCGATACTATTGCGCGTGCGCTTAGGCCTAGAGAGCGGGTGCACGGTGAAAAAATAATAATCTTGGATTTCAAGGTTATTTTGTGAATCTCAAGGACGGGTGGATAATTTCAATATCGACCCTTGAAATCCCAGAATCTGCCTTAAAACCATCTGCTTCCAAGGGAAAGCCTTGGAATTTTTGGTCCAATCTGCAAGGGGTTGTCTAGGATTACCAGACGAAAATTCGCAGCAGCGATGTCTATTTTTTTCCGGTTGCACTATATCGGATTCAATTGCACGGGGCGAGAAGGCGCCATGCATGGCAAGCGACAATAGGCAAGCCCGCCCGCACGCCTGAATCCGGTACAGTATAACTAGAAAGAATTTGACGATGCAGAGATCACCCTCCACGCACATCAACAACTTTGACAAAAGTATAAACAGAGACAGTCTTGTGGACTGTCTAAAAATCTTTCTCTTAGGCAGCGGGGTATAAGGGTGGCGGTGGTTGAGCTTTCGCATGCGCTTTTATAACCCACATGATGGGGCGCGCGGGCCCAGGCGGGGAGGCGGGTGGCTTCGACATAAAGAGGGTCATCCCCACCTCTCGTGGCCCGTCGCGGCGCGCCCTTCGCCCTGCTGACTTGGGTCCTCGACTTCAAGTCCCTCCTCTCCAGGGGGGCGCGGGCTGCAAGGGGCCATGGCGCCGTCGCTGCTGCTGCTGCCCTATATACAGGGCGTTATCCGACGGGCTCCCCCCCCCCTCTATACTGCAAGGCGGGCCCGTCTGGTTAGAGTCCCCCCCCCCCTCAGTTGGATGATTCGACTAGGCACTGCCCCTAGCCCCCCCCCCCCACACACACACCGACACGTACTACACAGAGACAGCCGTGGCCTAGGCCAGGCCTAGATCCAGCGGGCCGCGAAATGAAATGCTGACGGGGGAAGGGGGGGAGGGGGGAGGGGGATAACCCGCAGCAGGGAATGAGCTCAGGCCGGGTCTGCCTCCTCGCGCGAGACGTAAAAGAAATGAGTCGAAATCAATTAAAAGACACCATCACACAATCCCCACCCCCCACCCCCATTGGGACTGTGGCGCCGCGGCGCCCACGCAGCGCTTTCGCAAGCAGGGGAACCCGATTCTCTTTGTCAACCGGGCGTCGTTCCTTTTGTTGCAGAGGACGGCGGCACCGGTCTCGCCGACGGCCGAGTCGGTGCGGGTGACGAGGTCCCCGACGACGACGGTGGAGGCGGCGGGCGGCGGCGGCGGCAAGAAGCAGACGGGGGCCAAGGGTGGCACCACCACGCCCTCGCCGCCGGCCCCCACGCTGCACTCGCACCCGACCTGGCGCCCCAAGCGCGCCAACTGCACGCCGCCGGCCATCGAACAGTTCCCGGACCCGCTGATCGGGCCGTCGGCGCGCCGGCACGGCGGCCTCATCATCCACCTGTTCCTGGCCGTGTACACGTTCATCGGGCTGGCCATCGTGTGCGACGACTACTTCGTCGCGTCTCTGGACCGCATCTGTGAAGGTGAGTGGGGACGCTGCCGGGCCCCCGCCGCGACCCCCATCTGTACGGGCCTAACCGACTCGGACGCGGCTTTGCAGAGCTAAAACTCTCCCCGGACGTGGCCGGCGCCACGTTTATGGCCGCCGGGTCGTCCGCGCCGGAGCTGGCCACCGTCGTCATCGGCGTGTTCTTCGCCAAGGACGACATCGGCGTCTCTGGCGTCATCGGCTCCGCCGTCTTCAACATCATGTTCGTCATCTCGGTGAGTCTTTTTGCCGCTGTGCCGGGCGCGTGCGCGCGCAGGCCCGCGGCGAGTTGATGGGGGAGGGGGGATGCCGTCTGCCGCCACCGCCGCGGTCCCACGGGGACGACACTTGATTGCGTTGAAAATTGAGAGGCTTATTCGTCGGGAGAGGCCGCTTTATTCTCCCCCCCCCCCTTACCTCCTCCTCCTGCAGACTTTCGTTTGCGACTCCCCCCTTTGCCGCGGTGCCAGCGCTGCTGCTCTCTTTTCTTTCTTCTATTTGCCCCCCCCCCCTTCCCGGCCCTAGCTGGTCCGTTGATCGCGTTACGTTACCCCTTCTCATCCCCCACCCTCTGCCCCTACCCCACGCCATGGCGGGGGGCTCTCCATGGCGACCCGCCCCCCTGGGAAGAGGGGGGGGGGGGGCCTGGAGTCCCATGGCAGCGAGGCCAAACAATGCTCCCCAGCTTCCCTTGGAGCGGCCTAAAGCCTGGGGTGGGGCGGCCCGGGCGGCCTGGCTGGAGCAGCTGGAGCCAGCCGGTCTGGCAGTGAATGATGTCACTGAGCCCACCTCTCTGCCCACCTCCCTACCCTTACCCCAAACTTCCTCTCCCGGGTCGCCGTCAGACGGCGTGTCACCGGTGTCACCCGCGCCGTGCCCGGGCTCTCGCTCAGAGCTGCCGATGTACTACAACGTGGTACGCCCTTCAACGACAAGTCAAGCGAGGCAAGCACGCTGGGCTGCCGTGCAAGTTTTAGCTTGTCCTCTTCGCGCACGACGCTCCCCGTCGATGACGCCCGCCCCTTCGCGTGCATCCCCTTGCACCCCATGGTCCTCCTCGGGCTACCTGAGCTCGCTTGAGCATGCCCAGACATGCACGCGGAGGCTGTACTCGAGGGGGG
>NW_026267660.1:81793-111975 GCF_000697945.3 Frankliniella occidentalis
AAAAATAATTGAAATAGCAGCTTTTTGAACAAATACCCAAAATGACCCCTAAATATGAATTTAAGCAAAAATCTTTGATGTGTCCTTCGATGACATATTTAGACCAACAATTTCCAAAAGTAGAATGAAAATCGGGAATTTACACTTGGCGGGGTTCCCTTGTGAGGGGCCTAGGAGAGTGCAAATTTTTGAGCTCACTTTATTTGTTTGTTTTGTTTAGGATACGGTGACATGGCTGTGTCTAACGCAGTGGGAAGCAATGTCTTTGACATTCTTGTGTGCTTGGGACTTCCCTGGTTCATACAGACAGCTCTTATCGCTCCAGGGAGTCATGTTAACGTGTACAGCAAAGGTAAGGATAAGAGAGTGTTTCTCACTATGCTGTTATAACTGTAATAATCAATCCTTATGTCGTCCTTTTCCTCTCACAACCCAGGTCTCACTTACTCGACACTGTCACTATTGTCAACTGTTGTCTTCCTGGTGGTGGCTACTCACTTGAATGGATGGAAACTTGATAAGAAGTATGGAGTGATTTTAATGCTTTGGTATTTGGCTTTTATAAGTTTTGCTAGCCTCTACGAGCTGAATGTTTTCGGAGACCTAAATCCCCCAGAGTGCCCAAGTACCTATTAAAATAGAAACAGAGACCTCCACCAAAAGTTTAAGGTGATTCATTTAACTGGTCAAAGAAAAAATATTCAGTGTTCTATATCTCCATTATATCAGCACAAACGTTACTGTTACAATATCAAGACCTCACAAAAGAAGCGTGTGTGGTTGCAGCAAAACTAAGCTCACATGAAAACGCATCAAGGTCAGATAGTTGTTTCTAATGAATGTGGTCAGTTTGTAGATCATATCAGTTGTTTCAGTTTGGCTGCTAATTTTAGAACATTACTTTACATTCTAGACGTAATAATTCAACCTGACTGCCCTTTGAACATTCCAATTTAAAGGATATTTTTTGTGTTAGTGCTTTACCTTTTTTTTCTGTAAACTATATTGAATATCCATATATGCTGAAATCCTTCCAGTGAGAACACATAGTCAAAATGGGGTCTTTAAAAGTCATTCTGAATTCAAAATCGCAACCTGCTGGAAGGACAATACTTTGAAATGGAGGGTCAAAATGACACAAAATGACACTAGATTTTCACTTGGGCTCATGTATAGAAAGAAACTAAAAATTTTCATGCAATTTTTTCAAACAACGTAAATTTGTAATCAACTTTTGTTGTTCATTGTTAAAAAAAAAAAAAAAAACAAATTTTATCGGCTATGTGTTTTTAGATAGAAAATTATTTTAACGTGCAAAGTTCTGATGGCTTGGTCCTTTTTTTTAAGATTAGGGTCAAATTTATTTTTTGAAAAAGTTTCTAGTTGTGAAGGTTCAAAGTTTATGGTAATGGAACAAAAAAGGATATTTAGGTCTTATTTGAAACAAATGCAAGAATGACATAAGCATACCTTTGAATACTCTTGAGCAGAACCTATAGAGCTTATTTTCACTACAAGAAGTTACAGAATCACATTTCGCATCAATAATTAGTGTACAGTGTACAGAAAAGTTTCATTTACTTGAATTTCATTTATGTCATCGTTACATGAGTTATTCTGAATCTCAGTATGAAAATGGAAGTTCTGAAAGTGATTTCTTTAGCCCAGCCCTCAGTGTTCTTCATCTGGAAATCAATCATGGGTCATTCTCCGTTTAATTAAAATCAAGCAGCTATAAAGTTGAAACTTTAGCAATTTTTTTTCACGCCAAGGAAGACAACTTGTATCAAAACAGGTGCACTTTGCAATTAATTGTTATCCGTATTTGCAGTTGAAGAGTAAAAGAGTTACTTTACAGAAGCACTGGCTTGAAAATCAAATATGGTTGTGATAGATTAATAAGTTTAAAACATTTAAGCTTTTAAATGTTGCAAGCTGGGAATTACATTGAACAACCTTTATCTTCACTTGCTCTGCTGGGGCAAACCTGGGATTTTAATGAGTTTGAAGTATCCATGCCTAGTTATTTGAATCTGAGGGTGAGAAAGGCAAACCGGCTTTGAATTCGCTTTTGGCAGAGTTGGATTCTCAACAAGATAAATTAGGAGATTGTGAATTAAAACCCCAATATCAGAAATATTTGTCACGGCTGAACAAAAGTGTTCGTAGTGCAACGCCTGTAAATGTAGATTAGGCAGATAATTTTTTGTGTCAATTTAAATTTTAATGTGATTGTTTATAACTTAGATGATGTTATCCAAAAAAACAACAACATCATATCCAAGTTTATGAAATTTTTAAAAGCTGTAATAGTGGCTTCTGCTCTTAGAAGTCCATCCTCCTTTCCAAAAGCAAAAAGGAAACTATGTAAGAGTTGTCTGTGCTAACTATTAAATTTATGACATTAATATAATTGAAAATGAAAGATAAAAGAAATGTCGAAGCTCAATCATGTACAGAGCTGCAACAATTCTTTAAAGAAATCAATGTATCTAGGAAAGCAGCATTAATTAAAAATTGATCTGCATGGTAATTTTAAGTTGTATTTTAACATAATCCTGTTGTACTACTTATATTCCATTAGATTATATCAATTTAAGAGCAAGTAAAATTTAGCTCTTACATGTAATTAAAGCCTGTTTTTTTGTTGGGGAACTGATGTTATATCTATTCAGTTGTCAGGTTGCGAAGTAATGTTAACCACATGAATGCTTTATCAGTGAGTACAAAGAAACTTGTATCCCTTTGGATTGCATGAAACATGGCTAAAAGAGCAGTGTCTTGTGTGATACTCTAGTTAGGAAGACAAAATTTAATGATTGTACACAGGCTTGCATGTTATAGTTAGTGTAAGTAGAATGAGACTCCCTCAAATGGTGAATGAAGGGGTTGCAATGTACAAATCAAATATTAAGATTTGTCATCAATTAACATGCATCCCTGTCATAATGAAACACATGACAATAATTATAAGTCTTGTTACAATAGATATGAAAGCTCATGTTTGGTGATACTTTGCCAATAATGCAGTCAAGGTCTAAATTTGACAAGAAGCAAATTGTACACACAATACTCATGAATGCAAAGCTTTGAGAATTATCTGCCAAAGGAATCTCTTCAAGTATAGTTGGAGTAACACTTCTACTTATGTATGGCACTAATGTAATTGTGTGTTTGATGTAATTATTTGTTTTCAGTCCCCTGCTGCATGTACCATGGCATTTATTAAAAAATCACAAGTGAATTGTACTGCATTTCAAATCAGCTTAAGCCTTCAAAGATACTCTCCAGTCAAAACGACGCATAAAAATGAAGGATAATAACACACATTGGATAAAATGAAACATTCCTTTAATGCTAGATTGAAGTACATTAAGTTCAACATAAAATTTACTTAAAATACAACAAAGGGAACAAAGTTTACATGAAGACAGCAGCAAATTTCTCAATAAAATAAGAGAAAGATTAAGATTCAGATTGTACCGCAATACTGTCCCACCAAAATTATCTATATGTCATGGGAAGGACTAAAATAAAATGGAAATACTGTGATCAGTCTCATAATACAAGATACATAATAAAAGAAATATGTACCGAAAAGAATAAAATAAAAATAAAGAGGGAAATGGGCACAGGGGGAAGGGGGTGAGGCTACATACTGCTGCTATATAGTATATATAGCCTAATTCAAATACATGCGAATCAAATAAATGTTGCCAAAATAATGATTCACCTAGTCAAAAAATTAAAATACAAGTAATTTTTGAAATAGAATTTTCATAAGATTCAGTAATACCGATGGGAAAAGCAAATCGACCTATATGTTGAACTCCACTACAACTTCTACGAACTACACAGAAGTTCAAAGAAGCTGACAGAAGAAAATTGTTGATTGCATTTGCTGACATATAACACAAATTATACACAGAAGACAAGAAAAGGTCTTAATTACCCACATACCTTACTGACTAAGATCAAAGCAAGTAAATAACAAATCAAAACTTACCAAGTGTTATGTGTCAGCAAATGCAAACCTACAATAATTGATAATTACATGATGGAGCACCAACTCTTGGACTCCTGAGCCACTTCAACAGCTGGTGCTTCAGCGGCTGGAGTTACATCAGGTGTTTCTTCCACTGATGTGCCTTCTAGTGGAGACTCAACTTCCTTCACTGGAGCATTATCATTTGATTCCTGTTCAATGTCAACATCAATTTCAGAGGGCATGTCATGATCCACAATTTCTTCTGGTTTGGTCTCTCTGACAGGAGTACTGCTGTTCACAGACGATCCTCTTAACTTGTTCTTCAACATGATGATTGGAGATGTTATGACCGAAAAGAAACTGGATGTGTGACTTGAAGTGGAAGAGTTGAACTCCGTATTTTCAACGCACATTTTCTTCTGGCCTCTTTCATTTTCCACTTCATCATCTTCCTCAATGACTTTGCGTTTAAGAGGTGTGCTGATGTCAATATTTTCAGCATCAGGTACATTGTGCATTGACACTCCACCACCACATGGAGTCAAAACTTTAAATTCATTATCCCACGGAGAGGATTCATTGTGTAGTGAAGTGTTCAGCACACTTATGTTACGAGACTTTCGCAGGGATCGTCTGCCCTTTACACTGCGAATAGATGCTCCGTAGACAGCATCAGAGTTATTCATGCGATCTTCCGACAGAAGTTGATGATCCCAATCAGCATACAGAGAGCTGTTGTACTTCTGAGGCGTGTGCCTGGATCTAGAACTCCTCCTTGGAACATGTTCAGCATCACCCCCCTTTACCTCACCCTCACTCTCCTCGACATCCTGTTTAGATGGACTAGTTTTGGAGCGCTTAGGAGACTTTTGAGGTTTAATGTTAAGGTCTTCAGACTCTGTGTCATCCTTGTAAAGAGAATTGGTATCTGAATTTTCAGCATCAATTTCCTCGAGAAGTTTTTCACTCAACTTGGGTGATGATTTTGTCACTTTCAGTTTGAGTGACTTAGTCCGAGGTGTCTTCGATTTGCCAGATTTGGGTTTGGGAGACAATTTAGCTGCCTTTGAACCTTTAGCAGACTTGGATGATTTAGTTTTCTTGTGAAGAATCTCTGTTTCAAAAGCAGGTTCAAAATCTTCATCAAATTCATAAGGATCATGGGGCTGCTCAGTGACGGCTTCTGAGTCAGTAGTGGCTCCATCATCAGCTTCATCATGGGAAGCACTCATGCTTACTTCCAAATCTTCTGCATTACCATCAATAATTAATGGTTCCATGTGATCGCGTTCATCATAATCCATACTGACTTCCATTTGCATGGCCATTGGGGTTTGATGCTTCAAAGATGGCGCAGAGGAGACAGAAGATGAACGACTGCTTGTGGAGTTTCGACGAGAGCCTTTGAGACGCAAGACGGACGGCTTTGCCTCTGCCCCATTAGAATCAGCCTGCGATTTTTCCTCTCCAGTTTCAAGTTGTTGTTGTTGAGGATGACCATTTTCTCTCATGTGTACACCATTGCCATTATGTTCTTCCTTGGGTGCCCCATTGAAATCTCCATTGTCAACTTCTTCAATGTCGATTACATCTTCCACAACTTCTTGAGGTTTGAGCACTTTTTCTTCCACTAAATTCTCCACAGGGTGTGATAGTTGAACTTGTTCTGGATGCATTGTGCTGTTAGTTTTGTCCGAAGGCAGTAATCTATCTTCCTTCAGCAGGTCCTTCTTCCTTATGCTGACCTGAAAACAGGACAAAGCAGTACAATAAAAAAAGAGGGAAGGCAAAATAGGGTTACAATCACTTTTAAGTAATCTTACTTGGAATTTAGGACTTGGGGCTTGTTTCTTTCTTATTCTGTGAAGCCCCTGACCATTTCTTGAAGACTGTAGACTATAGAAAAGATCTTTCCTGGAACCACAAGAAAAATTAACAGGTTAGAATGATATAAAGCCTACAACGTCCATGTTGATGAAAACACGTTAACAGGGCATGGCCTGAATGCCTGTTTCATAAGTTATCAATTTAAACTTGCCCAGGGGTATAAAACAAAACCAAAAAAGAGATGCAACAAGAATTTAGACTTGACCTACATCTGAACCTATGTTTAGTCAGCAAAACAACTAATTCAAACAATACACCATAAGATCATACCTCCAAAAACATAAATAAGTAGGCCTAACTAGAACATTGAAATGGAGGGCAACTTCTAAACAAAACAAATTAAAAGGGAAATATTTAAAAAGAGTAGTATCCTTAAGACTCGAAGACTATGTGGTAGCCTTTTTGATACCTGCCCTCATATAACTTTGGCATCGAGCGAAAGGTATCACAGCAAACCATAACATAAAAGAAAGGAAAATGAGAGACGAGAAACGGTGTTAATGACCTCTGGCGAAGACGCGGCTAGACGACCAAGTACGGTGCTATTAGAATAATACCACAACGTCTAGAATAAAGGTAAATTAGATACCTTGATATATGGCGTGAGGGTACAGCAGTGAGCTGTTCTTTCTGAAACGGACGCCTAGCCCCCTTCCCGATCGAAGACGTGGAACTGCGAGCCTTGAGCTTGTTCAAACCAAAATGTCTGCTGCTTGGGTCCTGTTTACTTTCTACCGTGTTGATCATCACAAAAGAATTACAAGAAATACTTTCGCGACAAGATTAATATAGATAGAACAGGTTGAAAGCCCGCAGTTCCACACGTTCTCTTGAAACAATGTTTTAAGTGCAGCAGGCGCAAGAACTACGTACTTGATGCAGGAGCCGGCAAGGAAACGAAGCGATGCTGGCGACGGCAACTCAACTTCTATAAAGTGCACCGTACTTAAGAACAAGTGCGACGCCGCGCCAAGGTCATACAATATGAGAAACTACGAGAAGCGTTTCGAGTAAATTTACCTGTCTCGTGATTAAGATAAATACTAAAGTGTTCATCACCCGTAGAGAAAAACCCAATTACGTAAGTATGTTGCCATGTTGTCGGTACAGAATTAGGACTTGAAACGAAACGTCAGAATGTAATTTTTATACAATTTCTCGATTTAGTTCAAAGTGGGGTAGAAGGAATAGCAGCGCAGATTGCCAACGCAACAAACATAGAACGGAAGAAAGCATTTTGCAAGACGCATAAATGACACTTTGTATGTGGAACCAACAAATCATTTAATTTTAATCGTTACTACTGATCAATTTAAGAAAAATTCATTTGATAAAACACAGACGCAAAACGTGTAATAATATTAGTGTGCTGGCAACTTGTCCAAAAAAGGATCCGATACTCTCTTGTTTTCACCCGCCATTTAATTCTTTAAGTATTACTCCGCGAACCTCGAGTATGGACTGATTTTTTTAAATTTCCTTGTATATTTCACCCACAGAGCAGTTTTAAATTTACTTCTTTTATATTTTTTAAATAATTGAAGCAAACTTTGACGAGGGAGTTATTAACTAGCCACTTGTACGTAAGTGACTACATTTCATCCGCGGAATGTTGTGAGGGCATTTCAAAAAATCTTCGTTAAACCAGTCGTTACTTAGTGGTCGTCCGCGTAAGTCCTCCGATAGGACACTATGCACATATTAGGGCCATTGAATCGAACAGTGTCACTTTAAACATTAAGTGAAGGCGTGTATAGAATACATTCCGAACTTTGATTTAGAAGACCAAGCGTGTCAGTTAACACGGTAAGGTGTGAAGAAAAAAAGGCCAATCTTTCCGATAGTACCCCAGCACAACCCACCATGGCTGGTAGTTCTCTTAGCGTCTTGTTTTCCAATTGATTTAATTCAACAATGGAGTTTATTTTTTTTAAATGTTCTGGCCTTCAGTCTTCTGTTGTAATGATAGTAATACATTGGAGTGACTCCTTCAGTAGTGCGGAAAGGAATATATTTCATTCAGCATGACCGACATACGAGCCGTCAGGCCCATTTTAAATTTACAACCGCCAGATGGCGGGCCGGTTGAGACTTGTACAGTGCTCCCATGCTAGTATGTGCTGCTTACTGTACATTCAATTTTTCTCATGATCAACCACTATTTGGTTTGTCATTCAAGCATTAAAGATTAATTTTATTCACTTGTAACTTCATTTGTTTTGCATGTTCATTATTACTGCTGATACTAGTATATATGCCCTATTATAATAGTATTCAATGACTACATTTCTATATCTACTTCACTTACTATCTGATAACTCTTAAGACAGTACTTGGTGACTATCTAACTATCTCTAGCTCAAGTTTTACTAGTATTATGTGCACATGTTAAAGTGATTCATGATTTAACCCAGGTAACGATGGTTCATGGATACATTACAATTTTGAAGAAAAATGGGGCTGATGGTCAGCAAATCCCGGTGAAACAAAGTGTCAAAATTGGTCGGAGCTCTCATTGTGATGTGAGGATTCTTGTTCAGTCGGTCTCTGAACAACACTGCCTGGTACTTGTTGAAGATGGGCAAAGAGTAAGTTTTACTCTGATCTATTACTTGAAGTGTTGTTTATTTTAATTTGCCCGTACTATACTAAAGTTATTTTATAATTCTGTTATAGGCACTTATTCAAAACTTGAGTTCTACCTCTCAAACATTAGTTAATAATGTTTCTATTGGTAAAGAGCGCCATCCACTGCAACATGGAGATATTGTTAGTGTTGGGGAAAGGTCTTTTCGTTGGCAATATGCTGAATCTAATCCTTTTTATGAGTGAGTATTTTTGTATTTTCTTTCCCTGCTTTTATTTAAATGAAGTCCAACATATTATGGTGTTGTATTCCAGGAGCAAAAGAATACATCAGAAGAGGAGGAAGTCTGAAGCAGATTCTGCACTAGGTTCTCACAATGTGGCTGTTGTTAATCCGTTGGTAAGTGTAGGCTTTACAGATTTTAAAAATCTTGTGTCAGTTTCATTCCCTTATATGATTTACATGTTAGTCATTTACTGTTCTTTTTATTCTCAGTATCATAAAAGACGAACACTAGGCCCAAATATTACCTACTCAGAGCCATCCACCAGGTAAATGAAATTAGTTTCTGAAATTGAAATACCCTCTAATGTTTACATCTGTCCTTCATATGTCTTTATATTTTTAAAAAAAATCAGATCATTGAAAGTGGCAGTCTTAAAAACGCTGGACACAAAGCAAGGCAGCACTGATAAGACAGTAGAGGTTGTTGCACTTTCCTCTATAGTTAAAACTCCCTCAAGGAGAACATCAGCAGCCTCCAGAACTCCAAAGGCTGAAACTCCCAAAAGCAAGACACCTAAGGTTGAGACTCCCAAAGGCAAGACACCAAAGGTTGAGACTCCCAAAGGCAAGACACCTAAGGTTGAGACTCCCAAAGGCAAGACACCTAAGGTTGAGACTCCCAAAGGCAAGACATCTAAGGCTGAAACTCCCAAAAGCAAGACACCTAAGGCAGAGACCCCGAAAGCCAAGACACCCAAGGCTGAGACCCCCAAAGCCAAGACACCAAAGGCTGAGACACCTAAGGCTGAAAGTCTCAAAGCCAAGACACCTAAGGCGGAGACCCCCAAAGCCAAGACACCCAAGGCGGAGACCCCCAAAGCCAAGACACCCAAGGCTGAGACTCCCAAACCCAAGACACCCAAGGCTGAGACTCCCAAGCCCAAGACACCCAAGGCTGAGACTCCCAAGCCCAAGACACCCAAGGCTGAGACTCCTAAGCCCAAGACACCTAAGGCTGCGACTCCCAAAGCCAAGACACCAATGGCCCGTAAATCAGCTGCTAAGTCAGCAAAGCAATCTGAGGTAAGCTCAAATGTTCTTATTAATTTAATTAGTAGGTTCATTTGCTATTTTTCTGGCTCAGAAAATTTTAGTATTGATACCTTTGTATCTCTTGTAGTCAAAAAGAAAATCTGTTAAGACCACTAAAGGATCGAAGAGAAGATTGTCTTCTCCTTCGTCTGTTGCTGCTAAACGAATGAAGATTGAATCTCCAAAATCAATCGGTAAGTTTTATGATTATTACCTAAATGCAATCTCTGAGTGAATGGCTACTTTTCCTCTTGATAAAATTTATTTGTTCTGGCAAATTTTTTTTCCTAACTTTGTTCTTAATTCTTTTTTTATTTTATTTTTATGTATTTCTGTTAAAATAGATAAAAAGAAGATGACTGCCCTGATGGGTATCCATGGCAAGTCTCCAAGAGTTGCACCTTCATCTACCCCTATTGTCAGGCTAATATTATCAGCAAAGAAAACTCCAATTATTAAGACCACTAAAACACCGCGCTCTAGCACAGTAAAGAAATCAGGGGTGAAGAGTTCCATCAAAAAGGCACATAAGCCTACATTTGCTGAAATTTTGAAGAAAAAGGCTGTGCAGAGAGCTAATGCTGTAGTCAAAAAGTTAGCTCTTGCCCCCAATCCCCGACCCAAGGTTGCACCAAAAAAAGTTGAAAAAGTTCCCTTATCCACTGTAAGTACGAGTTATTCCGGAATTAAGTCAATCTCATTTATTCTTTATTATTATTATTCATCGTTATTCATCTATTTGCAGGAGATACCACAGAACTTTAAATTTGGTTCAACTGGTCATGCCAATTCCCCGGAAACAATCTTCATTGGCAGGAAGGCTACAAAGACGCCTGTTGCTACTAAGAAAGGTCGGAAAGTTCCATTGATTCAACAAACCTTGAGAGGAGGTATCAATTTGTCAGGTATTTCTGAAATGTTTCAAACTCCACTGAAAGATGTTTCTGTAAAGAGCACAAGTTCATCTTCTGGTTTCCCTCCAAATACCTCTGCTTTGTTAGCTTCTTCACCATCTCCTGTAAAGTCAGCAAGTATTCACAAATCACTTAGAAACTCCAGAAGTGTTGTGAGTACACCTACCAACAAGCCTTCCCCTGTTAAAACACCCAAAACTGGTCAACTAACAGAATCAAGAGAAAAGAGGTCTGCAGCAAGAACTTCTGTGAAATCAACCAGTCCTTCTAAGACTCCTTTGGCCAATTCAGTGAATACCTCTGGACGGTCCAGCACTCGTTCTACCTCTTTTCTGGAAGAAGAGAAGATTCCTGCAAGAACACCCCGAAGTGTCTCTAAATCTGTTTTGCAGTCAGGTTCTAAGAAACATTGTGCCCTCCTTACTTCCACTCCTGCAGTATTTGGTAGAAGTCAATCATTTGCAGAGTCAGCATTTGACTCTCCTTCTTCATTGCTTACTGGACAGATAAGTGCACCTCAAAGTCCAGCTTCTGGAAGAAAGTCTCGACTTGATATGGTTGCACCCAGGTCTTCGTATGTCCATTCGCCTCTTGCATCTCCTGTTAAATCATCATTGAAGAACTCGCCCTCCAAGAGTCCACCATCAGCAGGGCATAGCAAGAATTTGTCTGTTTCATTCAATGACAGTATTCATATTAAAATGCTAGTATCGAACTCAAAGAAGACTGTTGACACAACCGCCTCTCTCAGCTCTCCTGCTTCTTCTCATGGCAGCGAAGGTCATGGTGGTGTTGCTACTCCAGATTTAACTACATTTGATTTCAACAGTATCAAAACACCAAATGTTCCTCGTGAAATGTTTGTATCATCAATTTTAAGTTCAGCTGGTAGTAGTTCTAGCAGTCCAACAGCAGGAAGTGCAAAACGGAAAGGGAAGGCACCAAAATCCCCAACAAATGATCTTTCTGATCTACGTGGTGTCCGCCGTCTCATGCAAACTCCGTCCAGTCCTGCTGGATATGTCGATGTTAAGGGTATTAAGAGACTAATGGCAACATGCCCAACTCCTACATATTTGGCTGTTGAAGGTGTAAAAAAACTGTTTAATGATGCTGCAGCTGCTGCTGGAAATGACCCTGCCAGTTTTGCAGGTGTGCGAGAACTTTTTGGCTCACCGTCTCTTTCCAAAGTTAAAAGATTTTCTCTAAAATCTAGCCTTTGTGAATCCCTACAAACAACACCTGTAGCTAAAATTCAGGCTGAGGTAGAGAGTAAGGGCAGATCATCAACTGGGTCATCTTCAAAGACCAGTAAGCTCACTCAGTCTCCAGTGAATGTTACACCAACACTCACTGTAAGCTCTATTGATAAGTCTCAAGATGGAAAGAAACTTAAAGCGAGTGATGCTAAAGTTACTCGAAACAAATTGAAGGAGTCTGTGTCTGAAAAGGAGACTACTCCCAAACGAACTTCCTCCAAGAATGAAGCAAGAGAACCTAGAACATCTACACAGGCTGTTGCAGCTGAAACAGTGAAACCAACAAGAAAAACAAGGAAAGCTGCTCCTTCACCTCAAATTGTTAAATCAAACTCTCCAGTAGTTGAATCGCCCCCCAAACGACAGACCCGGAGGACTGCCAAAGCCTCTACTCCTCTGAAAAAATCTCCTGAACATAATCTGCCCAAGACTCGAACTCGCAGAGGTGTCAAAACTGCTTCTCCTGTTACAACTAAGAACTCCAGAAACAGTTCTGAATCTGTCCGAGAGGCAAGCCACTCATCTACCGTAGATGAAGAAATTGGTACCTCTGTTACAGCTCCAAAATCCTCACCTGCAAAGGCAGTTTCTAAAAGGGTCAAATCGAAACAGGCAGTTGCTAAATCACCTGTTATAGGAAGTCCTCCCAAGAAAAGAACAACACGACGAGGGGCTAAAGCGGGTGAAAGTTCTTCAGTTGAAAAGCCTTTAAAGCGAGCACTTTCACCTTCTAAAGATGAGTCAGACTCACCTGTGAAGAAACTGAAAAAGGATGTTACTAAGTCCCCGGCCTCAGAGAAATCCCCTCCTAAGAGAGCTACTAGAAGGGCTAAAAAGAATGCAACACCTATCAAAGAAACATCTGAACCTCTGAGTGCTACTCCCTCCAAAAGGAAACGGAAAATTGTTTCTTTTGAAGATGATGTTGTAAGTAAATTGTGATCTTTCAAATGTTAAATCAACCATCTAATGTGAAATATTTAATTGAATAAAATATTTTACTTCTGTTTAAGGTCACTCCATCCAAAAAAGGTAAAACTGAGGCTCTAGAAGAAGTAGCTAGCCCTCATGTTGTCAGCCCCAACAATGAGAAGACCAAGAAAGCACCAAGGTATTCTTTAAACATGAACCTACATCTGTTTCTTCTTGGTACCTTTAATGTGCCACTAACTTATTTTATTGGTTACTAACGCATTTTAAATTGTTACAGTAAAAAGCAAACCAAGGCAAAGTCTGTAAAATCAGCCAAGTAAGTATCACGGTCAAATCCACCCAAAGCTTTGTTTGAAGTCTTTGAACTCATCACTATCCTTCTTTTCAGAACAACCAAGAAGGCAACCCCTGCTGTAACTGTATCACCAAGAAGAACCCGTAGTAGGAAGTGATTTTACTTTCTAAAAATTGTTTAGGTAGTTTGTAAGCTCCAAAAATCTCCTTTCAACTGAAATTGAGCTTTTTTGTCTTAAAATGAATAGTTGGGAGAGGAGTGGTCAAGAGCAGAAAGTGAATTGATTTTATTCAAACTTTTTTTTCTCTTAGTTTTATTTGTGTGCGTATTTTAAATTGGCAAATACAATTATCTGCCTTATTTGTTAAGTTCCCATTACTTTAATTTTGGGTAAATAGTAAAGTACCTATTAGAATTATTTTTTTTCTCTGTAAACGGATGGATATGGACAAGGTGTATTGAAGCAACTCATTATGATTACTTTGCTCACTTTTATGTGTCTACCAGTAAGGAAGGCAGAATTTTCAATGAATTTAGTGAACCTTTCAAACATACCCTCAAGAGTTTGAAATTGAATTAAAGCACTTTTTGTTTGCCTCTCCAGATTTTTGCAAATAATTTTAATTTATGGACATATCAAATGATTGTTGCACTTAAAGTACAAATGTATTTGAGGTTGATGTACAAACTGTTCTCAGATTAATTAAGATATTGCTTTTTTGCTAAGTGTAATTCCTTGTATGAAAACAAACATGATTTAGTGACTGGTTAAAAATCCAAGTATTTTTCAAACTGTCATGTCACCTTTAAAAATGTAATTTTCTATTTTGCATTGCATTTCTGTTTAATGTGATGATTAAATGAAGTTGTTGAATGTAAATAAGTGTATGTAGAGAGTAGAGAAGACCAGTGTGATTTTTTCCTTTAGTATGATTGAAGATTTTATTTTTTTATGTTGTGAAGTAATAAGTTGCCTTGATAATCTAGACCACCCAAATGAAATATGTAAGCCAAATGACTTGTACCTGTTTCTTGTGGTTTTACATTTTGTACCTTACCTTCCATCCGTATTAAGTTAATTTTTGTGTGCTGTGGATTCAGGACTTTTTGACTTTAATTGACTAACATTTTCAAATTAACTGCTTGATTTGTATTCAGAGGATGTGTGTGCAATTTTGATGTCAGATCTCATATTTTGTTAATTTTATATATCTCATGAAGACTATGGTCTTATGAATTAAATGCACAATTTCTATCCAACTTCTTTCTTCAACATCAAAGCACCCCTATTAGATTTAATTTTGATGACAACAGTTATGGGCAACAGTCATGCATTTTCATAAAGGGTATGATGTGCAATAAGTGAAACCAACTTAAACAAGTCTTTTCAATCTGTTGCATTTTATTGATTGTTTACACAGCCTTTTCATTAGATAGAAATCACAAACAACTAGTGTTTCATTCTTCATTTAAACTATATGATAAATTACGACATAACAACAAATCTACATCATATCAGTCCAGTGAAATTCCTCTATTACAATATCTTAAAGAAGTGATGAGATGGGCTTTAAATGAAGTAACTATATATGGTTTTGGTCTGTGCTGATGCCTAAATTGGAAGCATTTTGAAGAAAAATAAACCCATTGGGCAGAGAGGATGTTACCCCAGAACTCCACATAAATAATTGACCACCTTGCAGGGTGTTCAGTGAAGGTTCATTGCTACACACAGTTAAATAACAATCAAAAGAAATTGATGCACATGAAGAGAATACAAAGCATATCAGGAAAATTTAAAAGAGACTATGGTAGCAATTCAAGAAAAAAAGCTTAATGACTTGAAAGGGGTAACATGCCTAATAGGAGACATATCTTAACATTGTCCAGGATTGTAGTAAACAGTTGATTGAGCAGAAGAGTGATACCGGTGGTCATTTATCATTGAATGAGCTAACAAGCCATTGATTGAAACAGTAACAGCAAGAAACCCTTAAAAGTAAAACATGGATAAAAAAGAAATATATAATCTATGTATAATAAATCACAGATGCCAGCCAAAGGGCTGATATAATAAAGTGAAGAATAGAGCTTCTCTTCTACATATGAAATGAATAAATTTTCCAAGAAAAAAAAGCAGTCCAAAACATTCATGCTTACATTTACAATTAATGAAAACTTTGCTGGCATCCATCACTCTCACAAGCCAATGTCAGAAATTGATTATATCACAAAATTATAACAAGGCAACACAGACTATACTTCTGCACCAAGATCTTGGACTCCACTCTCAGCAATTGGTACATAATATTCACTTATCTTAACAAGAAGTATGACGCGATCCACATGGGAGCGGCAGTTTGGATCTCTGTGAGATGGTACCCAACGATGTACAACCTAGATAGATAAAATAATTTTAACATCTTTTGTGCTTCATGCTTGTCAGTAAAAAGAATGTCATGCCAAGAAAAACTTACCTGTCCTTCCATTCCCTTTTCTGGAAGCCAGTCTCTCCAATATGACCTACCACCTCTTTGTCTCATGGATTCATCAGGCCAAGCAACGTCAATGCGTCGACCTAAATTTATGGCATCA
This sequence comes from Frankliniella occidentalis, assembly GCF_000697945.3. NCBI lineage: Eukaryota > Metazoa > Arthropoda > Insecta > Thysanoptera > Thripidae > Frankliniella > Frankliniella occidentalis. The sequence goes on from NW_026267660.1 coordinate 97,569, forward strand.
TACACTTGATTTGGATCAACAATCTGTGAAGCAAATAAATTTAAAATTAAAATGATAATAATGTAATTTTTTAGTTACTTAAATTGTGTTTTAATTGATGTCTTCTCATACCCTGACTCTTTGGTAAACAGGTTCCTCTGCCTCAGCTCTTCTCTCAGAGGATGTCTCCCATCCCTTGTCACTGCCTCTCTCCCACTTCTGTTCACTCATGAGCTGGTCTCGCTGCTCCCTCTGTTGACTGCGGTGAGGAAGATGAACCCAGGAAAAGCCCTCATCAGGCTTCCCTTCCTGATCTTTCCATTCGCGCTCTTTCCATTCTTTCACAAAACGCTCTTTGTCTCTCTCTCTTGCTCTCTCCTCGCGGGCACGTTCTCTGTCTCGGTCCCTTTCCCGGGCACGCTCTCTGTCCCGATCCCTGTTTCGCTCCTTGTCTCTGTGCTCTCGGTCCCGGTAACGCTCCCTCTCTTGCTCCCTGCCTCTCTCCCTGTTCCGGTCGTGACCTCTTTCATGGTCCCTGTCTCGGTCTCGATGTCCTCGATCCCGCTCACGATCCCTTTCCGAATCCCGGCGGTCACGGCCTCGGTCCAGGTAGGAACGATATCGTTCCCTGTCAGAGTCTCGGCGGTCCCATTCTGGATCCCGGCGATCAACATCTAGGTCTCGATCTCGACGGTCACGATCCCTCTCCGACGAATCCCGACGATCACGATCACGATCCACGTCCCGGCGGTCTCGATCCCGGTCGGAACCACGCCGGTCACGTCCACGGTCCACATCACGCCGGTCACGATCCCGTTCGGAATCTCGCCGGTCACGATCCCTGTCAGAATCACGGCGATCACGATCTCGATCATGATCACGCCGGTCACCATCTCGATCCCTGTCACGATCACGATCCCTGTCCAAATCCCAGTCTCGGTCTCTGTCCCGGTTCAGTATCTTGTCACGCTCACGCAGGTAGTACTCCATTATCCTCTCCCTCTCTTCCCGCTCACGCGCCCAGTCAGGACGGTCACCGCGTCCCATACAAGCCTCTGCCAACTTGGCGGATTCAGTCGCAGAGAGTAATGTCGCCAAACTAGCGAGAGTTGCCGACGTTGGTTTCCACTGATGGACTGATCCTAAACTGCCGCGGTTACCAGTCATTGAGCCAGTCCCACCAGCCCCTCGACCAAGGGATCCGCTGCGGACACCAAATGCTGAATCCATCGACTGGCTGCCTGATGTATTTTGACCAGTAGAGGGATGTCCGTAGCCTGTTCCAACAGAGAGGAAATATCACGAGTATAAAGATTCAGGTATTAGTAAATTAAAAAAAGAAAGGAAAAATTTGTTGGAGGATAACAGTGGTCGTACCAGCATGGATATTAAAAGTTGTCATGGCATAAACACCTTCGTTACCAAAGCCACCCTCATCCTGGGGAACTGACCCACCACTAGAACATCCCTCTCCACAGCGTTTGCGAACCCTACAAGAGATGTATAATTGCATTCATTACAATAGTTTTTAACAGATAGTCTCATACTATCTAAGCAAAAACATACCTATGCCATGTTTGAAGAACTGCCTTTTTCATCGCACCAAAGCTCAGTGGCCCACCAACAAGTTGACTAAGTTGCTCATTAGTGTCAGCATATGATGTTGTGAGAGGTGAAACATAGATCGGGTACCCAATGGGTTGATCACAAGATGAGTTGATAATATTCCTTAAAGCCTATGCAACAATAATGATTTAAAACTATGTCATCAATTGATCAAACTAGAGGGAAAAATAAACTTAAGAAAACCTACCTGCTTTGCATTTTGAATACTGCCTCGTTCTGGGTTACGGTTGCGCAAGTAGACTAATTCTTGCTGTTGTCCAGCCCATAAACCACGAACACATTCCCTATTAATTTTTATGACCCGAAAGCTCAAATAGCGCTTATTTAACATAATAATTTTGTATTCATCAGAACCATCATCAAGAACATGCCTGAAACATTTTTCAAATAAGATATTAAATTAACTTCCTGAAATATTCAAATTTATCATCACTGTTGAAGAATAATTCACCTTAGGGCCAGAAGAGAGGGGACCCCAGCCAAGACAGCATTACGCCAGGCAGGATCACCTTCATGAGATATGACCATACTATGCTCATGATGAGATATAGCAGCGTAAAGAGCAATTGGATCCTTGTATTCCTCAGGAGCCATGAAGTGATCCTGTAAAGAGAATTGAAATATGTACATCAGTCATTTGTATTTATTTAAGATATTCTCTAAAATTTATGATTGGAGCAAATAGGATCTAACCTGATGGAGTTTCAAAGACATACGAACACCAGGTGCAACAACTTTTCTAAGAAGTTCCATATCAGTAAAAATCCATTCATCTCGCACACAAGTTATTCTAAAGTCACCTTTGAAAAGTGCATGGAGACCATATAGGAAAAATTCAACACTGTGCAAACCAAGAAATAATTAGTTATCACAAATAAACACAAATTATGGGAAGCTGCCAATGTTTGTGGGAAAGAAATATTACTACAAAAATTATGCTGACCTGGAAACTGTGTTGTGGGAGGCTGCACCAAGAGATCGACGACCAAGTAAACTTAAAGCAAAACACATTGCTACGAGTAGATTGAACTTTTCCTTGTCTAACGGCTTAACTCTTTTAGTCAGACAGTATGTTATCCACTCCAAATAAACTGAGCAAAAACTGTAGAAAGTCACACCTGAAGTGCGAAAGTCAAAATCTTTGTCTATATTTACGTTAAAAACTGGGTCCAAATCAACAAAGTTCCTATCAGCCATAGGCAGAATGGCTTCCAAAATTTGTGGATTTGACAACCACTCTTCAAGTTTAGGAGAGTGAATTGCATAATATATCATGCTCTGCAAATAAAAATTAAACAATGTTTTACAAAATAATACCTGCATTTTAAGAAGAAAATTTAGAAGAACATTTTTCAAAACTTACTTTTACATAATATGTAATTAATACTTTTCTGAATTCAAAAACTTGAAGCATAGATACAGCTGAGTTATCAGAAATACTGTACCCTTCAAGAACATATTTTGCTGATGTTACTTCCCACGCCAACCAGCGTTGGCTAAAAGCAGCATTTACACTCAAGACATGACGGAAATGGCCTGGCTCACAGCAGCAACATCCATCATTATCTTCAACTCCTTCTGATATAGCAGCAACTTCTCTTTGTTGACAATAGGTTCCTCTGAATTCCAGGCCTCTCATTTGAAATGTCACAAGTCCATTTCCAAGCTCAACAATGTGAACAAGGCAGTTCAAATAATCTGATGCCAGCACAAAACAATCTCCTTGAGACACAGGGCCCCAGCGGCCCATCATGAGATCACCACAAAGTGAATGTTGCAGAGACCTTGTAAGATGTTCATAAAATATTGAATTTAAGTTGTTGTCATCGGCCCCTAAGTTACGTTCAATTTGAGAAGACAGTCTTGTGTTTGAGTTATCAACTCTCTTCGTGTTGTAATCTCTTTCCCAAAATTTAACAGGCCGAACATAAGATGCAATGAAAATAGCACTTCCTAAGAAAGGCGTCAATGGTGTAGATAGAGCAGCAGATATGAAAGCCTGAATAAATAGCATGGCTGAATGCGGAACCGAAAATGGTTGAGCAAATGCATGGAAAGCAGAGCCCCATGTTATTTGCCATGGTGCAATATATGTCACCACAAATTGTACTTTCAGAAGGAATTCATAAAATTTACTAAATATTATACTCATTATGAAAAAATCCACTAGAAACGTCTCACTTGCAGAGGCAAAATCCAATTGAAAAAACAGCACAGCAAAAACAAGAATCAAATACTGGAAAGACGTGTCCGAATAGCAGCTGCGCAGGCACTTCAATGCACAAACAGTAATTATAACTGCACCACCTCCAAGACCAACTTTCTTGATGATTTCTGGGGCATCAACAGATACAGCTGAAAGAACTACAGCTGGGTAAAGAATATTCCGTTCAAAAAAGCAGAGATATACAAATGCCTTTTCAAACCACATGACACGTGCAAGGTTTTTTGTTTCAAACTGTCCATATTCATCAGAGCGAAATACTGGACGGGCAAGGCAAAGCCAAGGGAGTTGTTTTCTGAGTTGAGGCATTATATAATGCAATAAAAGACCAACAAAACTTGTAAATCCCCATAAAATAGGGCTCAACTTGGGTTGAAGTGCTGAAAAAACAGTGCTACAATGCACACCAAACACAAAAACTGTCAGTAAGGTGCAAATGATCATGTCTGACTTGAGTCGTGCATTAACAGTGTTCTGCAACTTCAAAGGCAGAGGATCAACAAGCTCATCTCCTAAATTGTTGCCCAAAAATTTCTGAACATTTTCTTCTTTTTTGTTGGATTGTTCTTGTTGAGGGTCGATACCACCAACACTAGCAGTAGTTGACAAATTCTTATTGATGGATAGATCTTGAGCTTCAACAGTTCTATTGGTAGTCAAAGAAGGATTGGATATAGAAGCAGACTCTGATCCAGATGTAGATCGATTGTCAACAACTCTGGCTCTTACAGTTGTCAAACTACTTGCACTTGCAACATTGCTCTGTCGTTTACGTCTCTGACGCTCCCTTTTTCTTTCCTCTTCTCTTTTCTTTTCATCTTCTTTGAGTTCTTCTCTTCTCCTTTCCTCTTTCTCCCTTTCTTCTCGAAGGAGCTGCTTCTTTTGCCTTCTACCTGCCCGTTCCTCTTCACTGAGATCAAATATTGACCAAATGTGATCTTTAAATATTATCCATAGAGGGCCAGGGTCACTTGCACATCGACTAAGATGATATGCAGTAGATACAAGTAAGCCACAAAACACTGAAAATAGAAGGTGCTGCTGAGCTTTTGGATCACAAGGGTCACATAAAAAACCTGCATATGCAAATCCAGCCAAGAGCATCACAGCCAAGAGACTTCTTCCAACACAAAATGCAGCTGCACCTAGAGATGATGTAGCATTCCCACCAAATAGATGAATATCAATCTGAAGAAGAAAAAAAAAAATTGGAAGTAAAATCTTTAAAGATGAAACCAATAAATTAAAAAAAGGTGCTTAAGGGAAATTACCTGCTCCAAGAGATACATAGTAAATGTATTAACTTGAGGAAACAGTCCAAAACTAAATGCTATTGGGAAGCAGACAAGAACTGTGGCCAAAGTCTCTCTCAATGTCAGAAGCATGTGTTGGATGTTAACACTGAATCCATAAACTTGTATTGAATGATCTTTGTCGCTAACTCCAATTTGCCACTCTAGGAATAATATTAGTGCTCCAACCAAACAGAAGTAGGTAGGGCGACTGAAATTAAAATGCAGCAGATTTAGTGCCAAAAAGAACCAGTTTTACGATTTATTAGTACATGAACCAACCTGAAAGCAACTAAACGATTGTGTCCATGAGTAGGTGAGGCAGCATCTGGTTGAACACTTTTCAAAAGTGAATACTGACAACCAGCAATAGTAAAACACAAAAGGAATGCCATAACATCCCGATAATATCCAGAGTACAATAATGCTCCACCTATGACAGCCACAAGAACTGAGAGAATCACAGATAAAATTGTCTCCCACAGGGTCAAGGTACGGTCTAAAAGAGCTAGTAATGATAGGCGGTCAAAGCGAATCTGAAACCAAAAATTAGTCAGTGTGAAGTAAAACTCCAATATTCAAAGGAATTCAAGTACAAAACAACTCACCTTAATGTAAGTCCATGGCACTAAATAAAATTTGTAGTAATGGCGTGGTTGATTACTGCTCAGTGTGTCTAGAGTATCTAAAAATGCAAAACGGCTCTTTGAAACTGTTATATCAGTTTCTGTCTCACCCATTGAGCTAGTGGTCATGGGAACAGGCAACACACGATCGAGAAGCTGAATAAAAAATTCATTCAATGAAATAAAATACTCATAGCGTTTATTCCCAACTTGGTAAATCAATTTACTTACAGATTGACTCAAATGGGAAAGTGATATTCGAGCTCTTCTTTCACGATTCTGGTGGTCTCCACTTTCAGCTTCAACATAAAAATGGTACGATGAGTCTGCACTACTGACGGGCAAATACATTGTGGGTGGTGATGCTGTAGATGTTGCAGGAGCCGCCTGTATAGGGGTTGAAGAGCTCTGAGAGCTAAACATAGGGTGCAGAAGTGGGTGAGGGAAATGACAAAGAGCTGGAGGCGGTGTGGTGGCAGGAAGGACAAAAGGTGGAGATGGAGGAGCATCGGCGGTAGTGCTGGAATGTGCAGCATGGGCAGCATGTGCAGCCAATGCTGCTTGCAATTGCTGAGTTGCTGATCTAGGAGGGCTCAGATAGTTGGCTGTAGATGTTGATGCTTGAGGGGCACTTGCACCATCTACTGTGATCTGTAGAAAAAACGATTGATGAAGTTAAAACTATGTATCATTCTTTCTTATAATTTGACATCTTTGTAGGTGTAAGATAAGAAACTTACAGTGACACCAGATGATATAACTGACAGTGATGATATACTAGCAGAATCTGCATCCATTAGTTTTTCCCAACGTTCGCGATCTCGATCGTGGTCTCGTTCTGGGTCACGATCACGTTCATTGCGATCACGATCTTTTTCTCGATCCCTGTCACGAAATCGTTCACATTCTCTCTCTTGCTCAACTTCCGATAGGTACCGTTGTAGCTCTTGATATCGCCTGAGCATATCTCTCGAATATGACTCGAGAACATCTCGTTCCCTTGAACCTAGGGAATATGAACAGTTGCAGATGAAACATTTTTACAAACTGAAATGAAAGGTCCTTGTGTTGTCATTCGAACGAAACTGACCATGCCTTCGTCTGAGCAGTATATTAAGAAGTTTACTGTTAGGTGCGCCTGCTGCTGGTAAAGCTGCTGGTAGACCTGCAGCAGCTGTCCCAGAACTCTGAACACACCAAAGCAGCAATGCAATAAAAATCAATTAAGGAAAACAACGATTTTAGCGGTAGACATTTATGTGGTGATACCTTTTCATCAAAAACATAAGTCACAGGATTTCCATGCTCATCCTGAAATACATGGACCGCCCCCTGGCTTGTGTCATCATGTGACGATGCAAAGTGTTGAGCACTTGATGAGCTAAGCCCACGAAGTCTAGAACTGGCATCTACCTGAGGGTCTCCTGCAGCACTGGACAGAAGCAGATCCAATGCAGCCCGGTGAATGTGAGCAGACCGAGCTGAAGCACCATCTCTTGGTCTCCAAATTCTGTAAAAATTTTATGCAAAAGATTTTTACATATTGATGAAATTATTCCTGAGGGAATACAATTTAGAATTATAGTAACCTTCTAGTTCTGGAGGCTCTTTTTAGACGGCTTGGTGGTTCATCTTCTGATGGTTCTTGATTGTTTTGTGAAACAGCTGCTTCTGGAGATGTCACTAGTTCACCGACACAACATTATAATATGATTAAAGAACTTCTAGTGTTGAACACAATAAAAGTACAAATAATTACAAAGTGTATCTACATTCAATACCTCTTGACGGTTGGTGACCTGTACTTGAAGTGTTTCCCAATTCAAGCTGTTGGGGGGATGCTGCTTGAACCACATTTTGACAATCCTCAGAAACTGCAGACACGGTTTCCAACTCTTCCGTGATAAAGGAAACAGTTGCGTTAGTAAGACGTCCTTGGGTCCCGCGAGGTTTATCATTTGAACAGTGTAAATGGCTATCAGCTGGTGCACCCATCGCTGATGTACCTGAATTTTCAATTGGTGTCTGTCCCCCTAAACAAATTGAAATCCAAGTAATTAAAAAATGAAGATCATGTTTTCTTTCTGAAGAACATCACTAGGCGAATCTTACTTGATCTATCTTTCTTATGCTTCCGTGGCCTTGAATCTTCATGCTCATACTGAGCGCTTGACAAACTTGCCTCTTCTCTAGAATCTTTCCTCCCTAGACAAGAATTACACAAGTCAGTATCTTGTACTGGAAATTAAACATTCACATCATTAAAACAAATCTTTGGAAAGAGTCTTCACCAGAACTGTATGGTGCATTCAGACGTTTTTTTGGAATAGCACCCTGACTTCTTTGTTGTTCAGTAGATGTAGGTTTTTGAGAAGGTAATAATTCTGATGATTCCAAGGCTGAATTTGGGCTTGATCCTCCAGAGGATTGTGAGCTTGCCTTTTCTACTGCAAACAGTAATGCAAAGAGTTCAACAGTTAATAAAGTAAATCTTGAAACAGAAAATATAATGCTAATACTTAGCAATAAGTTGAAAAAATGCAGCTAAAAGCTGCTAATGCAAATGCAGCTTAAAGTGACCCAAAATCTTTCCATGTAAATATAATGCATGAAGATAGATGACCTATGGTGGAGAAATGAATTTACACCAATGTTTCACATGTTTGAAACATGAACTCTCTGGAATCGAAACTGGTTCCAGTATATTTTCATATTTACATTTTATTTTAAAATCACCTAAAACCGTCTTAAACAACTTTCAGTACAATTTTGAATTTGGTAGAAAGGTGGAGTAAACTAACAGTCCTTCAAAAATTTTCATACCATGGGTTGAAGGTGTTTGATGTCCAAGACCATCACTGTCATCAGAATGTGTGTAGTTCCACTGAGCTAAAGAACAAAAATTGTGATGCATTTTTAGATAGATAAATATATGCCTTGATAGATATATTTCTGCATTCCTAATTTTACATTAGATTATATGACTGCTTTAAACCGTACCTGGCCCAGAGCAAGACTTCTCTGATTCACTATCTGTGTGCTGAAAAAGCCAATCCAAAGCAATAGGGCTGGTTTGGTCAGAAGTTTTAGACACTTCAACATCACTACTGGTTCCAGGAGATGAAAGGGATGCAATCTTTTGGCTTATTTGTTTCCATGCAGATTTTGGCTGGTCAGCTGGAAAATTTGTAAAAATTGCTGAATATGGCTTAAAATAGTTTCCTCTGAGTGAAAGAAAAGCTGCATAAATGAATAAGACTTACCTTTTGAATCTCTGGATGATGTTTTTTGATGTACTATGTCATTTTTGGCATCTTCTTCAGGTAAGCCAGAAAATAGTTCTATTTTTGATATTTTTGATGTTTTACGCCAATCTGATTTGTCTTCACCATTGTCGCTTGTCGCATTGTCACTTTCTACACTTTCGCATTCACTACAACCGCTGTCAACATCTTCAGATTCCTTAGACTCTGGTCCTCCTACTTTTGATCTTAAGTTTGCAGCATCTTCCACATTACTCACAGGCTCTACAGCCATAGCCCCTTCAGAGTCTAGCAAGGCATCCTTTGATGAAGCACTATTTTGATCTTGTTCGCAAAGAACAGGCTGCTCACTTGCATTATTTAACTGAATGGAGTCAATTGATCTGGAATCAGGAGATTGACCATCCTTTGTCATAAACCTAATTGATGAGCCACTAAGACTTAAAGGGCGACTGTGTGCCTTCCTGTCATTTTCTGTACTATCGGCATTCAGTTTTTTAGATATAGTGGTATCAAGTGATACTGCTCTTGAAACTTTAGAGTTGCTTGTGTTCTCATGTCGTGTGAGAAGAGGTGACCTACTTCCCGTATTATTCTCTTCATTGTCACTCTCCATACATGAGCGACTTACATCAACTTGTTCGTCCTTTTGTTCTTTCATAAAAGTAGGGGATGATGTGTGATTTCGAGGATTAGAGATTGGTGAATGTGGCTGTAATGCTTCTAGACTAGCAGTTGAGGGGGAAGCCTGCGCTGCAGGGGTTTCCAAGCCAGTGTTACAAATATGTCGCATAGGAGCCTCACCACAGTGGCATTTCTGTTCTTTCCAGTACAATAATCCTAGAAGTGAAAGGAAGAATTTTTTTGTCAATTTTTAAATTCTAGATCAAAAACATTCAAGAAAAAACAAAAAACCAAACAATAAGAATTACATAAACTAAAACATACCTTTATCAGGAGGAGGATAGTTGTCAATTTTTTCCATATTACATCCTAACTCAAGAGAGCCTGTAGGTTTCATACTATGAGCATTAGTGAGGGCAACTGTGGGTAATACACTAAGGCTACCATTAGTAGGGTGAGGAAACCGTCGAACCTGATTATGACTCTGTCCCACTAGACTGCTGCCCTCTAACGATCCTCCACTACAAGGCACTTGTTCCTAGGGAGATTAAATTTAATGAAAATTTGATTAAGTTAACGTAATAAACATGGAATACAGCAGACAAGTATTTATTAGTATGTTTGTGAAACTCACAATGCTCAGAGCAGCGGCTCCCAGTTCCTCATCATTGCAATTCTGCTGAGACAGCTTCTGAGTATTGGTGCTGTCAGTGCTCAGGGCTCGGCTAGGAAACCGTTGAACACTGCTTCCACTAACATCTTCACTGATATCAGTAACTGTTGATGCATCAAAGCACGGGCTTACAGCAGCGTCTCGTAACTGTACACGTTGGCTGTTGCTGGTTGCTGTAAAAGAATTTAAAATATTAAAATAGAGTCTAAGGCCAGATTATCACTAAATTTAACACATTGAATTGAAGCAGAGACAGATAACATGAAAGAAAAACACAAACCCTTTGATTTAGAGTGTAACTTTAGGATTTTAATGTGATCATCTACAGAAAGCTGTTCTGCTTGTTGAACATTTGGTACCTCAACAAGAGGACTCATCATACCTAAGCTGGTTGCAATTTCTTCACTACTCTCAGAGCTGTTCTTACGATGAACATCCACTTTTAAATCTGAAATTACAAATTAATATGAAAGTTCAGTAAATAGGTAGTAAAGACAGAACTTCATGCCAATGTATGTAATATGTTACCAATGGTGCTGCCTCCTGCTTTGAACCCTTGCTCTTTGGATGTTGAGGAAAGGGCAGCAAATCCAGCAGATGAGTGTATGCTATCATCTGAGCCAGCCATAGGTTCAGTATAGGAAGTTCTTGAGCTACAACCAGCTGGGGGAGTTTGATTGCTCTGCTTGGTTCGTACTTGCATCTCAATTCTTTCCTCAACCCTTCAGTGGAGAACATAGAATATATGTGAGTGATCAGAAAGAAATACATCAACAAAGAGATTGTGGACTGATCTGAATCTATACAGTGAGGACAAGACTTACAGTTGGTCAAGCGCTCCCTTTCTCTTGCGGCGTTTGTGCCTGCTATTTTCTCCTGATTCTGGCTCATTTTGCTCAGCAGCTTCTTCAACAGAAGGAGTTTCCTGAATGCACTCGGATGTATCATACATGTGATGGAGGCCATAGCTAATGAGACGCAAAATGCCAAATAGAACTGCTACTATAAAGCAATAAATACCCCACACAAGAAATGTTGCAGGGAAATACTGGAAGAAAAACGACGACTCAATAAAATTATTTGACTACAGAGAGAAACATCAACAACATTGAATGTTCACAACCAGCTCCCTTAAATTTATTTCTAGCAAATTTTATGTTCATAGTCAGCACAGAAAGAGACTGCTTTGCAGATGGTCTGACTTGTTTTCTATCAAAGTTTAATTTTTAACAAGAATGAGATGTCACTGACAATTCCACAGCTGATGTAAAGTCATGTAAACGGAAAAAAGTGAGGACTTTGACCTCCTTGATGGAAGAAAATTGCAAATGTCAGTCAGATTACAATTAAGAAATTTGATAGAATATTGTCAAATGAGTACACAAGAAATAAATTAAATAAATAGTATACCTAAACTAAAAGACAGAATTTAAATAGTCTTACCAAGTAAATAGTGAATGGCAGACACAAAAGTATGAGCCAGAGGTATAGATGAAATGTATTGCAAAATATACTTTGATGTGGGTCATAAAACCAGCCGCCAGTCAAGGAGGCCCACACTCCTTGGCGTAAAATCTCAAGTGTCTGAGACCCCATATTCCAGTAAATTCATTTTTCGCCCAGAAGTGTCTTTTGTATCACTTCTTGGCTACGGAACTTTCAATGCAGATGCAAGCGGCCATCTTGGAAACTGCCATCAATGTTTTTGTCGACCGCATCGAGACAAAACTCGATCTCTTTCGAAACTTGCACGAGGGCGGACTGCTTGAATCTACCGCTTCTCTGATCACTGCGAAAATTGAGAAAAGGTCAAAAAGAAAAGGGTAAGAACCCGGGAAATGCGAAACCCCATCGTAAAAAAACAATGTTGGAGACCAGATGAGTGAATTCTAAGGGGTAATGAAGTTTTAAATACTGTGCTCAACATACGGATCTGCTCAACGAGAACCGTGTTATGCAGGAGTGCGGGGGACGGCTGCGTAACCTTGGGGCTATTATGTGTGTCAATTGCGCAACTGAGAAGTTGAATGATTGTGTGAGGGGGAGGGGGGCAGAGCAAGACTGCCAATGAAAAACCCCCGGTATATCTGTGCAACCCCTCTAGGGAGCCACTGGGTAATGGCAAGGTTGGCGCAGGTCACTACGTATACGCCAACACCCCCGCCCCGCTCTCCGCTCGGGCAGCTGCCGTCAGCATTCAGCAAGCACGCCGCCGCAATGATAATATTAACAGAAGCGCGGCATGGCAAGGACGTCGCCGTGCCGCGCCGCGTTAGCCGCGCCCGCCCCGCCCCGCCCCTCCATTGGGCCCCGCGCCCCGCTACGCCGCGGTTGGCTTGGACTCGCCAGCAGTTGGTGGGCGTCCTGTCGCCACGCCGTCCCGTCCGACCCGCGACCCGCGGCGCCTGGCCAGGCTGGGCTCGCGCTCGTGCACGGCTAGCCGTCGGGCACGGACTCCGCCATGACCCTCCAGTTCCTGGGGTACGCCCTCCCGGGGACCGTCATGTCCCTGTTCGGCGTGGGCTGGTGCTGGGGTCACGCCGGCCCGCGGTCGCGACACGGCCGACTCCCCGCCAAGGCAGACCTGCGACTGCGGTGGCCGCGGCTCGCCTGGCACCGCCACCCCGTGCAGGGCGTGCTCAAGCTGCTCATCTCCCTGGTTGGCATCGTCGGGTCACTGTTTGCCGCCTACCCGGACGGCTCCTTCCAGTACGTCGGCGACGTGCCGTTCGCCACCGTGTACCTCTTCTTCACCTTGTCGGGTGCCGTCGACATCCTCGCCTGCTACTGCCCGCAGGCCATGGGGCGCGGCCACGCGCGCACCGCCCTGGCGCTCGCCTTCTTCATGGAGGCATTCCTGTTCCACCACGTTGAGGTGGCCGAAGAGGAGAGAGGGCTGGTGGCCGCAGACGGGCGCTACGCGTTGCACCTGCTCGTGGGGGTGATGGGGGCGTGCGGCGTGTTCACGATGCTGTGCGGGCTGGTGCCCTGGCCGTGTCGCGAGGCCCTGGACGCGGTGCGGTGCGCGGCCGGCGTCGTGCACGGCACGTGGCTCTACCACTGTGGCCTGCTGCTCTACTGGCCGCCAGCACCCCGAGCCAGCACTGCCAGCGGGGCCAGCACTTTGTGGGTGACGCTGTCCTTCGCCTGGCACTGCGCCGCCGCCACCTCGCTCCTCATCGTCTTCCTGGTGGCCCGCCGGTCAGCGTGCGCCTCGCGTCGCCAGCGCCACCGCGACCACTCGCCGCCCTGCAGCCCCTGCCCACCGGCGGCCCTCGCCCACCCCTTTGGACTCCGCAGCCACCACCACGGCGGCCCAGTGCGAGTGCTGGGGATGGCTGGCGCGGTGTCCGGGAGCCCGCACCACTCGTGTGTGCTGTGCAGCGGGTCGCCCACTACAGCGTCGTATCACAGAAGTGGGTCGCTGGTCTGACACCACCGGAAGTCGCGGATACGATACACACACTTTTGCTCACTGTCTTCCTATTGGCTGTGATGTACATATTGTAATTTCTTTTTGTATGTTTGCTTTTATTCCCTGAAGAGTGATAAATCAACGTTTTGTAGTCTGTGATGTGATCTAGTTTGTTCTGATTGATGCAATACATTCTTGTGCATTCACCGGAACAGATTGATGCTCAAAATATAAAATTTAAATATTTTGTTGTACAATGATTAAGGCCAAATGTTAGTGCATTTATTAAGAGATTTTATATTTTTAAAGATGTTAAAAATACACATTTTTTAAAAAACAAAATTATTATATTTCCTCAAAAAGTTTGACCACTATACACCCAAATACAGCACAATTGTTAAGGACCTTACCTACGTACCAGTGTCCTCAATGGTCCCTATCAAAGTATTCACAATGGTATCTATTTCCGCCATAGCACCAAGGCCAGTATCACCACATATTAAAGTTTTAGAAATGCATGGAACTTCCACATATCCCCAGCTTCTTAAAGATGATATTTGAATGGCAGTAACAGGATGTTCCCACATACGAGTATTCATTGCTGGGCAAAATAACAAGGGCTTCTTGACATCCCAGGCACGAACAACGCAAGTCAATAGGTTGTCACATAAGCCCTGAAAGAAAA
>NW_026267660.1:114345-137346 GCF_000697945.3 Frankliniella occidentalis
CCCCCCTCCCTCCCGCACCTACGTCTTCACGCGTTATAAGGTCCGGATCGCAAGGGGTCCGGTGGTCCGGTGTAGAACACCCTTGAATGTCAGCAGTGAGATTATAGAGTGCTCACCAGAGAGTGAGCATTCGCGTGAACACACACCGCGCGCGCCTGCGAGCTCCAGACTCATTCCGAAGAGCGCTCAAGGGGGGCTGCCCTATGAGTGCGACAAGGACGGAGCTATACGGAAGGTATAGGGGAGCGCTCTCTGCGCTCACTCACCGGTGGGCTCTCTAATCTCGCTGTTTTGCAGCACAACCTCCCTATCTTTCAGGTGGCTCACCAGCGAGACGACTGGAGGTGATTGCCCCCCCCCCCCCCCCGTGCCCGAGAGCCGTCAGCCGTCAGCCCTTATCCTAATTGCCGCGGCCCGCCGGGTGTCAGGCGGGAGGGCCCTAAAGGGCCTACAGCCTACAGGGCCCGCCCGTCCCCGCCCTGTCCCAGACCTAGGCCGTGCCCGAGGACTGACAGCAGGGCGAGGCTCCGGAGTGCCCCGCTCGGGCGGTCCTTGAGGTCGTCCTTTGGCGGCGGACGGAGCTGGAGCTGAGCTGACTGGGTGGGCGCGGGCGGGCCTTGCGCCCTGCCGCTCCCCACTGGACCTTGACCAGTCCAGCCCAGTCCAGGGGGACAGAGCGGGGACAGGCTCTCTCGGCGCTCTCTCCGCCGCCGCACGCACGCGTTACATTTGTTTTGCACCTCTTCCGAGTCGGCCTTGGATATGCGCAGCGCCCCGCCCCGCCCGGCTCGGTCGCCGCGCGCCCGTCGTGGAGGTCCTTGGTGTCCCAGGCGCGCCCCGCCCCGCGCCCGCCTCCTCCGGTGTGTTCCGGTCTGAGGAAAAAGGGTTAATGACCCGTTGGGAACACAATGCGGTGGGTAAAGGTGGGGGAGGGGTGTGTGTCCCCGTGCTGTCATCCGCCATGGCCGTGCTCTTGCCTCTGCCGCCGCCCCGCATCGCGACCCAAAACCAAAGACGCGCGCGGAGCCGCGTGCAGCTGGGCCCCCGCCGGCCCTATGGGCCCGGCCGGTCCACCAGAAAACCCGTTACTCCTCCCGCTTTCGACGTGGGCCTCCTGGGCGTGCCTGCGGCAGGCACACGTCCACGAAAACGGGGGGGACTTGGTCAGATCTCCGCCCCAGGTGTCCCGCGCCGAGCCCTCCGGGGCGGGGCCGTACGGCGAGGACATCCATTGATCGTTGTCGGAGATGTCGTGCCTTGTCTCCCCGACACAAAAACAAGAATGAACCGATGAGAAGGGGAGCCCCCCCCCCCCCCACGGCCCCTTCTCCCTTTCCTCGCCCGCCGCTTTGCTCCCTGTGACCCGATGGGGGAAGGAAGGAATCTCGGCCAGCGCTTCGGAAGGCTTCAGAACGACTACTCGTCATGCGACTGCGACCCCAGCCGCGCGCCCGGCCCAGGCTCGGTCGCGGTTCGTTGGGCGTGGCACAATCGTGAGGCGTTAACCCGTTTGTGATAACTCCGGCCGGGAGGGAGCGCCGCGGGTGGCCGAAAATTAAGGGGAATAAAGCGCGAAGGCGAATTAGCCAAGCGAACGCGCAGTGTCGTCAGGAGAACCGAGAACCACTCACCGCACAGCACGGCCGCACGCACTTCCCCCTGCTCACTATATGCGCCAAGGAGTGGGGAGTGAGAGGAAGGGGGCGGGAGGGAGTGTTTACGTCCTCGATGAGAGCTGTTCAATGAAGTGGCTGTGACGTTTCGCACGAAACGTTAACGCAAGCACCGGGAGGAAGGTGTTTGTTTGGCGGATCTAATTTTAGTGAGGAGCCGAAGTGTTTGAGAGTGCGTTTGCGTGGCTTGGCGCGGCGTTAAATGCATTGGGGGGGGGGGGGGCACTTCGGGTGCTGGCTGATGGTCCCTCGAGCCGTGCTGCTGGTCGGAGCGGATGCCCTCTCCGGCCTCCGAGACGAGGATCAGGACCTCCCGCCCCGCACATGCTGCCCTGCCACTCCTCCATCCACTCGCTGACAGCTGCCGGGCCGGTTTAGCGCGCCGCGCTCCCTTTGAGATCTCAGTCGAAATATCTAATTAAGCTCTCGCCGTGATTCAACCCCTTCGTCACTTCCTTCCCGTCGCCCCGCCCCGCCCCTCCGCCGCCGAGGAAGCTCTTCCGGTGTGGCGGTCTCCCGCTCGCTCCCTCTCTCGACAAGGGTCCCCATCACTTCTTTTATTTTAAAACAACACCCTTCCTAGCACGGGCGGCCCGGTTGCCACGCTGCTTCCCCTGTTTGGCTGCCGAACCAAAGCAACCCCGCTGCTTCTTGCAACCTTCGACGTGTTACCCCCCAAAACACTCCGTATTTCTTACCCCTTTCTCCATAATCTTGTGTCTTATTGAATTGATTTCTGTTGAGGAGGCCTGGGAGCCGGCGGTACAGGTGGCTGATTAACCCCGCTCACTTTTGTAGTTATGCTGTACCGCACGCACTAGTGCGGGCGGGTTGCCTACTCGATCGGCTCGTAAGGCGCCGTGGACATGGGCGATAGGCAAGCCCGCCCGCACTCGCGCGTGCGGTACTGCATAACTGCAGAAGTGAGCGGGGTTAATCAGCCACCTGGTATGTTTATTAAGAAGACCGTTTTTGAAGCGCCCTTGCTAGGGCAATTGGCAGGTGTGTAATTTTTATCCGAGGTGTGATTACGTCACCGCCCCCGGCCCCGCCCCCGGCCGCGCCACGCACGTGCGATGTATCCGGGGGCGGTGCACTTTATCCTGCCACCCGCCCGCGGCCGGGGCTCAAGTGTCGCCGGGGGCGGGGTGGGGGCGGGGCACCGGCGGCAGCCCTACGTATCTCGAGCAGGAAGCGATGACTTTTCGTCGACTCGAGCTTGAGCCTGCGATGAGGTTCCTTCCGCCCCACCCCCCTTCCCCTTCGGCCCCGGTCGCCCGGGACACGGTGATATCCTAGGATTGCCGCCCCGCTCGCGAGCGCATAGGCAACGCGCCCGCACGCCCGCATGCGGGTCGCCTACCCTGCACGAATGCGCGCACTGCCACTCCACTCTGTAATATGGCTTCAGAATACGATTTATTCCGTCTGGCAAAATCCCCTACCGGCCCCATTATGAACCTCGGCGCTGCGCCGCTCGCCCTGCCCGTCTTCAGCTTGTAACTCGAGTTTCTTTGCGCTTCCTCGCGCAAACAAACCCCGCGCAGGAGTTCCTTTGTTTGTCGGTCAATCGCGTCCGCCTCCGCAGCCGGCCGGGCCTTCCCCCCCTCCCCCAACTCCTAGCCCGCCGCCATCACCTGGCGAGGGTCGTGTGTGCAGAAGTGGCAACAAAAACCCCAAACTTTCTATGCTGCCCCCCTTCGGGTGTGTGGTGTGAGCAAGTGGATGATAAAGGGAAAAGAAGGGAAAGGGGGGGGGGGGGGTCTGCTGGCACGAGCCCCACTGCCGGTTCATCCGCGTGCGTTGATGGACAAAACGTGGTCGGGCTTTGCCGCTTTGCCGGTGCGGCTGGCGCTCGGCACGCGTATTGTTTAATAACGAGCCCGCCTCTGCTTCCTGCAGGAGCAACTGCCACCCCAGCATTTTGGCGGGCATGCGGAGGGAGTACGCCAGGCCGCAGTTCCTGCCCCTGGACGCCGAGCACGCCCACCACGACTTCATCTTCATGGGGTACTCCCAGGGCGCCGCCATGCACGTGAGTGATCTGGACCTTTCTGTGGTACTTCCCCTCTCGGGGACGAGGGGCGAGTTGACGTCGGACAGGTTGCCGCTACCCACCTGCCGGCGGTCTCTGCTCCTCCTCACCTTTAATGCACACTTCAATTAATTATCGTAATAATAACTTTTCAGCTGGATTACATCAGTCGACTGATGTGGCAAGCCCAGTTGAAGGGTCACAAAACCTGGATGTTGACTCCCCCTCCTGAGTGTGAGCATGTATGCTCTTCATTTTCTTTCCGCGCTGCTCCCGGGGATGTCGGTAAGGGCTCGCTATCCTTTCTTTTGAAAGTAGGGCCTCCTGGGTTTGTACTCCATCTCTGTTTTTTGTTCCAGTGCTTTTGGACACCCGCCAGTGGTACCATAAGACTCAAATCGATGAGAAGGAATTTAGTCTTACAGTTAGCTCAGAGTATGGTTAGTCAACTTTACTCTGGCTAAAAAAAAATAAATGAGTATTTCTTGTCAAATGTAAGTTACCGTAGTTAATAACAGTATTCTTTTACATGTGTAGACTTAAAACATTTTAAGCATTGTTGCTACTTTCAGAATCAAAATGTGACTCTGATTTTGTTTCATCTCCCATCAATGTACTTATTTTTTTGTGATATTTTATAATGTTATCAACATTATTTTACTAGAGTTGAACTCCTTATGTGGATGTATTTGTGCCATAGATTTCTCAATAAAACATTTGAAATGTCTAAGAAAACATTTATTTAGTGATCTGATAGGACAGGGGAGTGAAATTCATGCAGAAATGTAATTTTCAGTTTATTCCTTTATTGCCTTAATAATACAGTAATATTCATATGGAATCTGAGCAAATTCAACGCTACTTTTCACATGGTCTTATAATGGGGGCTACGTACCCTCGATCGAGATGAGTAGCAGATCTTCAAGCGTGTGGTATGTTCTGGTGGAGGCTTTCTGCTCACTACCAAATTTATGAAAGTCTACGACTGTGCGCCAGAGAACACTGTAGATCACATTCCTCTCTTCTTGCTTGAACTTGACACATGAGTTGTTTGGTAACTTCCCAGGATTTCTTAGTCTTCTTAAATAAACCAAATGTTTGTGTTAATGTCTTGATGTCAGCCTCTTCTTGCTGGTGTTCTGCCAGATGTAGCGCCGCAAAGAGACACTAATAATGTGAAAAGATTCAATACTCTTTAGATGAAAAACATAAACATACGCGCAAGATGCAAAACTTGCAAGTATTAACATTTCCATTTAAAGAGTAAAATGATCAGTGGTTCTCCCTATGCGATTCTGGTTAGTTCCGGTTACCACTCAACATTTCAACAAACTAGGTATCAATTAATGAAGACAGATAGTTTTGGGCTTCAGCTGACCATAAGAGAGCAAAATATAGGAAGAAGGCTGCTTTTGATATTACATGAAGACAATGCTTCATAATTTTATCTCCTCCCATACTTAAATTTAACAGTACTTATGTGTAATAAAAGGCACAGATCACTATCCTACTGCCGCACACAAACTTCTACAGTATTGATCTACTTTGCATACACTTGTTGTTACTGTATGCCTGTTAAAGCTTGTAGGATAGCACCTACTGCCTGTGGCTCTACAGTTTAGAGAAGTTTAGGTAGCTTTCACCTTAAGATAACTCCACAAACGCAAGTGTAACAGGTCACATTTGTTGGTAAGTAACAAGCAAAGACAAATGCAAACAAATGCTTTGACATTTTGTTAACCAAAACTGTTTGACCGTTACACAATTGAGTTTATGGATAAGGTACAATAGTATCACAGAAAGTAAATTGTAATGGGAAGAGAAAAAAAACTCTAAAGACTAAATTAGCAATGAGTAGCTGCACCAGAACCAACGGCGTAAGGGCACTTTAATGCTGTCAGCAGAACCCAACCAGTTTTTGATTTAAGATGCCAATACACCATGCTTATGCTGTACTTAGATGTTAAAAATTACATCCATGTATAAAGGGAGTTATCGGGCTTAAGATCTTAAGAGCGGTAATCCTAAGACTTAATTTGCTTCTTGAATTCAAAGAACTCAATTACTTCAATGAATCAACTGATCTAGATGCTAAGCAAAGCAAGATAGATAGAAAATAAAAGGACTTTGCAGGAAAGGAAAATTAGTATTGAAGGAAAGGGGTACAAGAAGATAAAACAAAATGCAGCTTACCTAGCAGAATCCTTTGATGATCTTCCCTGGAACGTATGGTCTATGATGAACTGTAACATAGAGGGTATAGGTAACACATTTGTTAGAGAAGAAAAATATACAATCCTAGTTTTAAAAGTCTGTGGGATCTGCAGGTATTATTCCACCCCTGCTGGAGAGAATTTTAATAAACACAAAATTGCAAGAAACCCTAGCAACTCAACAAAAAGACCATTGATTAACCTGTTTCAGCACCACTGCCACAAAAAAAGAAGAAAGCATTATTCTAATAAATATCAATGAGCCAATAAGGTCAAACATATGGTCAAATATTAATATTACTCACCACATGTACACGAAAGATCCATGAGAGTGATGCACAGCGTCCCTTCTGTTGCTGTCAGCTTAAAAGAAAATGTTGAGAAGAGGAAGAAAAAACTGAGAAACTCTATGGGCAAAATTGTGACTATTGGAAAGCATTGCATGAATTGCTTTGAAAGAAAATAATAACATGTATCACATGAAATGGTCATTATAAACAACATTATGGGTGGTCTAATAATAATAATAAAATATTAGAATGACATTATGGATAATTTTTTGATACCCCAAAAACTCTGGCAAGTAAAAACCTCCATTGTATATTACCAATGGATTAAGAAAATAAAATCAACACAATTTGACCACCAATGTGCAGTAGAATTAGCAAAGAAACATAGGTATTTAAAAATCCTAACAATTTTGAGATAACATAGGTATTCAAATTTTTGAAATAAATCTTAGCGTATTGCTTGTAGAAGGCACTGACAGCAGGAGTCGGTTCCTGCACGTGGAGATCAGGACCCTGACTAGAGGAAGAACAAATATTAAGCATTCTAGCTCTAAGTACACTACAAGGTAACAAAAATATTCCTTTCTTCTTTGTATAGATGCTAAATGATATAACAAGAACAAAGGGACTCATGCCCTGTATACCTAAGCCTAATTCATTTGTCTTTTTTATTTTGGTCAAATGAAGAAGTTACAAATTAAGGTACCAAATACAGATCAAAATGCTGATCAAAAATCATGAAAAAAATTAATGAAGGAAAAACTTAACATAGAAAACCATCAGGTACTCTCACAGAGAATCACAGCCAAACTTAAACATGGCTATGCAGGAATACCAATTTTGGCACTTTCGGCAGCACTAGGGTAACACTATACGAGAGCAATTCATTATATTTTAACAAATAATAACAAACTAGTATAAAAAAATAAGAGGGACCTCAACTCAAGGAGGTATAACTGTAATTTTCCTGAGAAAGTAGTCGGACTAGACACTTCACAAGAAAGTTGAATAAATAATATACCACATGACAAGCAAAATACATGCCCAACCCAACGATTTTTTACCTTTCCTTTTTCTTTGAACCACTTACAACTACATATGAAATCACTTTTTTTTTCTCATTGATGCTGATGCTTGTACAGGCACTCCAAGTCCTGACATTTTCCATTGAGATCATAGGGACAAAGAATGGCATATAAGTCTCCCTCTTTTGTTGTTTCTTTTTTAGTGCCGCTGAAAAGAAAGAGGTGAAAAGGAATTAGATAAAAAAACAAGCATGCTTTGCTACTGAATTAGAATTCAGAGTTTACCTGAAAACACTTAGACCACCCAAAGGAGATATATAGTTCTTCAGGACATTTTTGGAAGCTGTCTGTGCACTGGATATTATTTGATTTTGTGGTACATGTTTTGCCATGACTTGAGGAATAATGTGTTTGTCAGATAAGGATTCTCCACTGGTAGTTTTAGTTTCATCAAGTGCTGTCACAACTTTCATGTCTGAATCAATTTCATGAAATGAATAAGGTTCTGAAGATTCCCTTTCAGTAACTGGAGGGCTCAGGCTAGTGTCAGGACTCACTGACATGTCAATTACATCTGTATTACCACATATTTCTTTGCTCTTTTTTCCAGGCTCTTCACCGTCAGTTGAAATGTCCATGTCAGAATCGCCTTTAAATTGCAAGTCTTGATTTGCTACTCTTGAGCTGAAACCAAGCTGTTTCAATGATTTCTTTCCTTTTTTCTCTAAAAGACGTTTCTTCCCAGCACAATTCAGCACTGATTTTGCAGATCTAACTTTATTAAGAGCCAGACGACAACTCACAGCTCTTGACGTAATTGCAGAATTGAGTTGAGGCAAAGAATTTGTTGTTGTGGGACTGATCTCACTTGAAACGGCAGGTGGAGTTTCTGACTTTGAAACCATTGATGTTCCTTCAGTTTTACTAGACTCAATTTTGTTTTTGCTGGATAACACTAAAATTGACTGAGTTGGAGCATTTAATTTTCCCTGTTTGCAGATTTTTGTAGGAGATGAAGGCACAGATGAAGGTCCACTAGTTTTTACAACACCTTTATCCACCAATGAATTTTGTGAGTCTGAGAAAAGTTTGATGAGGCAACTCTCAGCCCGCTTTTCTAATGTGTGCTTTTTAGCCTGCTCTGTTGTTCTTCTTGTTGCAAGTTCTTGAGTTTTTTCATGAACTTGCTTAAGCTGAAGACGCATGGAGTCAGCTTTGTCCAAGGGAATCCTGTATGGTTAAATATATTACAAAAATGCTGTAAATGTTGACATTTTTTTTGTTTTTGATTAAAGAGTGATAGTAATAAAATTTTACCTGTAACTATCTCCATACAGCTGGTTTCCCAGTTGAGCACAGGTCTTGGATGCTTCAACACAAGAACGATGCCTTGTAGACAACACTCTCTGACGTTGAGCTACTTTTTGCACTAAAGAGGCAACAGTGCAGTTCTGGGCTTTCCAGCGCCCCGCTGCTAAGCACAGCTGATCAATAAGACTGGAAACTTCTGTTGCAGTGTGGGATTGAGCTTCCAAAGATTTATCTACTTGAGCAAGCAGTTTTGCTAGAGAGGATAGTTCCTTTAACACATGTGACCTGCAACAAACAAACTGGATTGAACACAATGAAACAAAAACAGATAAGCACAACTTGAAAATAAATACCTTTCTGTTACTAGAGTTGACTGAAGACTAAAAAGGCCTTCTTTGTTTCTGGGTACTTCAGCAGCCACAAAGTTATTAGGTTTTAACTGAGAGGGTGGCAAACATCCTTTGATATCACTTTTAGCATTGGTATCAATGGCACCTTTTGAGCTCAATCCATTTACTGAAGCTGTACTGCTTTTTTGAGCCAAGTTATTAATATTATTTAATTTGACAATTTTGGATGTCAGGGGGGCAGGGGCAGTTACTGCTTGCTTTTGAGTTACAGTCGAGGTACTGATGATGGGTACTTTAGAAATCTTTGCCTTAACATGAGTGTCACTCTTTAACAAATCTGTTTTAGCACTAGAAGCAGCTAACGGGACATTTGATGATTTAGAGGAAGGCAAAGCTGTGACTTTTGGAGTAACAGTGGCTTGTTTAGAACTATTAAGGCTGGAGGCTACTTTAACTTGAGTGCCTTTGGAGACACTCACTAAGGTCTGCTTTTGCTGCCTTGTGGAGATTTCACGCTGCTTTTCCAACTGAGCAATTTGTTGCTTGAGGCGCCGATATTCCTCTTGCTGTGACACTGGCAAGTGCTTCACGGCCTGTAATGAATGGAAAAATGGAGTAAGACAAAAATGAGTAATTGATGTGCACAGTACCTTTTTTATGCAAACCAAAGTAAACTTACCACAGGAGTACTAGTAGAGGTTGATGATAAATTACCAGCTCTGGATTCATGTGAATTGCGGACGCCCTTTAAAAACCGCTCTACACTATTTTCTAGATCTGCCAAATTTTCTGCAAAAGGCTTCTTGGGATTTCTCTCCTTCACGGCTTGTTTTGTATTTAGATTACTTTTCAGAGGCACCTTAGCCCCAGAGATGGGCAGGCCCTTAATGCTAGGGTTGACTTCCAATTCTTTCAGATGCAAAATCCACTTTTCTTTGTTTTTGGCACACTTTCGTCCTAAAGCTTCAGCCTCAGAATAGTCTTCATTGCTATCAGAATCTTCACCCAAATGAATAATGAATCTTTTTTCCTCCGACATTTGAGATGAAATCCCAGTGTGGTGAGGTTTTGCCTTAGATTGTTCTGGCAGAAGATGGGATGGTTTTAATTTAGTTGGTTCTATCAATTTCTGACTAGGTTTTGATTTAATTGGTACTACTAATTTTTGAGTAGATTTTGGTTTCAATGGTTCTACCAATTTTGGAGTAGATTTTAGTTTTGATGGGTCTAACAAATTAAGATTAGATTTTGGTTTAGATTGTTCTACCAATGAGAGAGGTTTCTTTTGAGCAGCTTCGACCAGTAGTGGCCGACATGGTTCTGATGCAGAGTTAGCTGGTTTCTTAACAGATTTATCTGGGTTAACATTCTTTCTAGGGTGAAGTAGAATTAAATTACTCCTATTTGGAACAGCATCTGGTAGCACATTCTTCTTACTTGGTGGAGCTTCCACAGTTTTAGCCTGCTTAGCTTCCATCATTTTGGCTCTCTTGTTGGCCAAATTAAAAAGCAACCGTTGTCGAAGCATTTTTTCCTCTTCTTCTAAAGGAGTTTCTTTGCTTTGTTCAGCGTATGATGGTACAGTTTGGGAATTTTCTTCATAGCTTTCCACTGTCTTCAATTGTTTTTCAGGTTTGGATTGCTTATCACAACTCGATGCTGGAAGATCATTCAACACTCTTTCCTCCTTTTCCTCAAGAACTGGAACAATTTCTTTCAGTTCAGTATTACCAGAGCAGTTTGATTGGGACTCAAACTTTTCCTCCTCATTAGCCACAAGTAACTCAGCAGTGAGATTTTCAGCTTGAGAGCTACTTTCTTGTACTAATGGTGCCTCTGCCTCTAAATGTTTCACCACTGGATCAGAGTGCAATAATAATGGGGAAACTTCCTCACAAACTAAAATTGGCATATCTTTCTGCATATCAGTTGGGCTACCTTCAGATTGGTCAAGCGTATGAGGTTGGTAGAAAGGATCTACAAGACAAACATTTCCTGGTTGATCCAATTGCGTTGAATGAGGAGGTAGTAAGGTGGATGAGTCTTCAGACATACCTGACAAAAGTTCTCTGAAATAAGCTGGCAATGGAGGAGCCGACATCTCAGTACTAGGAATATGGTCCATATAACACCCAGCATAATTGTTATCAATACTGATGCCTTGCAAAGGAGTCTCATAAGTTGGGTCAGGAAAATAGAGGTCAAAGTCTGGAGGAGGAGGAGGGGGAAGAAGTTCTTGCAGAGATCGCTCAAGGATAGGGGATCCCGTTGGATCAGACGGTGAATAGCAGTCAGGGTATGGATCATCAGAAGGAGAATAGCAATCTGGAATAGGATCAGAGGGGGAATAGTGGGACATGGAATGTAGAGAGGTCTCATCCTCATCATCAGTTTCAGCAAGTTCCATGTCTACTGGAGTAATAACTTCATCTGGCGAAGCTGGTGAAAAGGGCAAAGGAATGTCCTCAAGCGGAAAAAGGGGATCTTCCTTACTTGTTCTACTAGTAACTGGTAGTTTTTTACGAGTTTTGAATTTCTTCATAAAGGCAGTTTTTAAGGCAGCTAACCGTAACTCTAATACATCCCCATCATCAGGAGGGGGAGTTGGTTCCTGTTGTTCCTGTTTCCTGTCATGACATTTAAATAAATTAGTAGAGTCTTGACATGCATAGCAATAACCGTACTTGCAAAGAAAAAATAACTTACTTAGATTGAAGAGCTAGAAGACGAAGGTGTCCAATATCATCATCATTGTCATCAGAGTTATTGCGTAACAAACTATCAGGATTTATGTCGAAAGCAGCATTTGATTTCTCGGTCGGACGCTCGCAACCTGGCACCGTTGTATCTAGGGGTGTATGAGCCCGTGCACTGATGGCTCCATCTTCACTATCTGTCAGTGTTACTACTTCAGGATCTGGTTTTATGACAGGAGTTATTTCTTCAATTATTTCATCAGTTTGAGTACTTTCACTAAGCAACTGCTTACATGAATCTTCAGGTTTTGATGAATTGACAGAACTACTTCTACTTTCATTACCCACATCACCAGAACTTTGAACACTTTCATTCTTTGAGGGCATTTCATCATGTAGAGCTGGCATAGCTCCCATATTAAAAAGTCTTTGCCTCAAACTACTAGATTCTGAATGATTTTCAGATGATTCCAAGGCTATTAGCCTTGTTTCTTTGGCAACAGAATGTAGGACTTTGATCAAAGGACATTTGGTTGAATGATGGGATTGGCGTGACCGACGTTTTGCAGGAATGTAAGAAGACTCTGGACTAGAGCTGGCTCGCCTCTTCGCTCTATCATGCCTATGTCTCCGAAGCGGCCTGTGATGAGAATTTCTATCTGAAGATCGCTCTTCACTGTCAATACTACTACAGCTAGAATCTCGAGTGGGAGACTTGTCCTTGAAGTCTGCAAGGGTCCTGTCATGACTTCCTTTTCGATGAACTGGAGACTTGTGGCGAACATGGCGGTTTTCTTTGCCTTGGGTCAATCCTGAATTAATATAATACGGCATGATTTAGTGGTTCAAGAATAGAAGGGCTCATGGGGATAAAATATAAGGAATACAAACCTGATCTACATTGTTTAGTTTTAGTGCGAGTATAACTATCAGTTCCATGGAGGGAGGGGCTTATAATATACGGACTTTTGGATCCGCCGGACGGTCTTCTTAATCTCGTTGTGCGAGCTCTACGGAGCTCGAAATTTCTTATGTCTCGCTCATAACTTTCTTTTCTGCTAGGGGCGGGATAAACATCGAGACTTGCGCTCGTTGTACTGCTGTGTTGAGGACTACTACCTTCTACCAAAATTATGTCATCTTCGTCATCTTCAATTTCACCTTCTTCAGGCCCTTCATCGTCCTCAGCAACTTGCACTACGGGTAGAGACATTGCACCATAACTTTCTACCAATTTCAGTAACCTTAAAAATTCACCTTAACAATAAATCTTGTATGCAATCTGCAATCACACATGTTAAGTGACCATTAATCAGCACTCTTTTGTTTGTTGCTCTTTGACTTGGCTGCTAACTTCTTCCCCTCTTTTCAGCCAGTGTCCTTACAAAATGGTCGATGTTTTGATTGGATTGCCAGTAAGTTTTGAACTTGCCCAAAAGAAAACAATGCTCTTGTCAGTTGAACATCTTAAATGCTTTTTCCTGCAAAATAAATGTCTTAGAGCTTCTTTCATCATATTTTAGTAACGGCACATTGGTCGAAACTGACCACCGGACACCGGACGACGTGGACGATTTCTGAAACAACTCGCAGTTGAGCAAATGATCACGTGACTCTCGGATCTTCTTCACTTTTAGTCACAGTCCCCACCCCTCTACAGTCGGCCATGATGTTGAGTGCGGTTTCTCGAGCTACTGCTGGAGCTCTTAGGGTGGTAAAACCCGCCCTAAACCCTCAGCTTGTCCAAAATGAGGTCGCCAAAGTCGTTGGGGCTGTGGCTGTCAACCGTAAGTAAAAAATTTCGCCCTGTAACTTATTCCTTGAGCTCCAGAACCGTATGCTCTTGAAGTGCCCCCTGGCACCCGTGCCCTGGAACCTTGCCGTGCACCGGGCGAAAGGATTGATGTCCTTTCCTCAATCAATGGCACATTCCGGTGCAAATTTTGTCGTTTTCTTACTCAATTTTACCGCCTTTCCGGTTCTAGTACGATAATGTATCGTGGTAGTTTGTAAATCTGTCCTGCCTCTCAGACGACGGCACTTGTTCTCTGACCGTTTCGTGAAGGGCTTCTGCTAGACCTAGGCCTAGTCAAGGTAATGAAGTTCACAACCACGTATTTATCTACCTGTTTCGGAGTTTTTAACCCATCAAAGAACCAATCATCCTTGAATTTTCGATTGAACTGTCAGTTGAAGACATTCTTGGTTACTTGAAATTTATTCCATCGGGTTTCTCTATCGAGAGGTCACAGGGGTTCGCGCCCGGGAGAGCTTGCGGCCCGTTTGATCTTGGTTAGATGCCGAGAATGTAGTCAATGTGACTCTCAGTGATTTGTCAGCATTTGGTTGGTTTTTCTGTATTTTAGTACTGAAAACTTGATCCTGTGGATTTTCTTAGTGTTCCATCAGTTATAGAATCCTCTTGAAATGTAACAACCTTACCTTTAATAAAGCTGCACTACACATGGTTTAACACCCATCTTCTTCTGCTAATGTCTTTTGAAGAAATTGAGTTTACCATTCATTTGATTGGCTTGAGCCCTTTTAAGGTCATTCATTCATTTTTTGTAATTGGGTTAGTCTAACTTATCGCTTACTTTTGGCTTTCTATTGATGAACATTCTTTGTTTGTTAATGTAGAGAAAACCAACTATGCCACCGCTGCCGCTGCCAAGGGCAAGGTTGCTAAGGGCAAGGTTGTGGCAGTCATCGGTGCCGTTGTAGACGTGCAGTTCGATGAAGAGCTGCCCTCCATTCTCAATGCCCTTGAGGTTCAGAACAGATCACCCAGGCTGGTTCTGGAGGTAGCCCAACATCTTGGTAAGTAGCTGGAGGAATGAACGTGCCCTTCTTACAGGATTTATTTCAATGCCATATTAATTACTTATGTGGTGTCATAGGTGAGAATGTAGTCCGTACCATTGCTATGGATGGTACAGAGGGTTTGGTGCGTGGACAGGAAGTGCTGGACTCCGGCAACCCTATCATGATCCCTGTTGGCGCTGAGTGCTTAGGCAGAATCATCAATGTCATTGGTATGTATGAACTTCCTGGCTTGCTTCCTGGCCTGGTATTTAAACATTTGTCCTTATCTGAATTTCTAACCTTTTTACTCATCTGATTCAGGTGAGCCCATCGATGAGCGTGGCCCTGTTGGATCCAAACACTTTGCTGCCATCCATGCTGAGGCTCCTGAGTTTGTTGACATGAGTGTAGAACAGGAAATTCTTGTTACTGGTATCAAAGTTGTAGATCTTCTTGCTCCTTATGCCAAGGGTGGAAAGATTGGTATGTACTCTGAACTAAGTGTAGTTTTCACCCTAAGAGATTAAATCTAAAAGAATTGAATTATTAGGTCTCTTCGGTGGTGCTGGTGTCGGCAAGACTGTATTGATTATGGAACTTATTAACAACATTGCCAAGGCTCACGGTGGTTACTCAGTGTTTGCTGGTGTGGGTGAGCGTACCCGTGAGGGTAATGACTTGTACCATGAAATGATTGAAACTGGTGTCATCTCCCTCAAGGACAAGTCCTCCAAGGTAATGTTCAAATTTCGAACTTTTACAGAAATTTTTAGACACTGAGAACATCTTGGGCTAATTTGTTGGTCTTGCAGGTCGCACTTGTGTACGGTCAGATGAACGAGCCCCCAGGCGCCCGTGCCCGTGTTGCTTTGACTGGTCTTACTGTTGCTGAGTACTTCCGTGATCAGGAGGGCCAGGATGTGCTTCTGTTCATTGACAACATCTTCAGATTCACTCAGGCCGGTTCTGAGGTATCTGCCCTCCTGGGTCGTATCCCCTCTGCCGTAGGTTACCAGCCTACCCTTGCCACTGACATGGGTAGCATGCAGGAAAGAATTACCACCACCAAGAAGGGTTCCATCACTTCAGTACAGGTATATTCTTTACTTTCTGCTGTTGGTCATCAAGGTGTTTCAAATTTTTGTAATCAATCAATTTTCTTTAAGGCTATCTATGTGCCTGCTGATGACTTGACTGATCCCGCCCCTGCCACCACCTTCGCTCACTTGGACGCCACCACTGTCTTGTCCCGTGCCATCGCCGAGCTGGGTATCTACCCTGCTGTGGACCCTCTTGATTCTACCTCTCGTATTATGGACCCCAACGTCATTGGTGCTGAGCATTACAACGTTGCTCGTGGTGTGCAGAAGATCCTCCAGGTATGCCTTGTTCCAATTCCTCAGACTTAAGCATTATTGCTCAGTACTAATTTTTTCTTCCCCTTTAGGATTACAAGTCCCTCCAGGATATCATTGCTATTTTGGGTATGGATGAATTGTCTGAGGAAGATAAGCTGACTGTTGCCCGTGCCCGTAAGATCCAGAGGTTCCTGTCCCAGCCTTTCCAAGTGGCTGAGGTCTTCACTGGTCATGCTGGCAAACTTGTGCCCCTCACAGAGACCATTAAGGTATTTACAAAAAATAAAAGCAATCTATTGTGGAACGTGTATTAAGCATACATCTGGAACTAACACTTTTTTCTGACTTGCAGGGCTTCCAGCAGATCCTTGGTGGTCAGTGGGATCACTTACCTGAGGTAGCCTTCTACATGGTTGGTCCTATTGAGGAGGTTGCTGAGAAGGCAGAGAGGTTGGCAGCTGAAGCTAAATAAATGCTCCTGTGATGTATTAATTAAATGAACATTTCCTGTGCACTAGCGGCTATGTATCGCTGACCTAGTATGGCTGGTAATAGTAGACCTGTTCAGATGGGCCTGAGCCTTTCCGCTAAAATTTTACACTTCTTGATCAACAGTACAAAAAAATATTTTGTTGGTCATTTTTAATGATCCAGTGGTTGCAGGACATGGTGCAGCCATTCCAACATGTTGTGGAGGTATGGTGTGACCCATTATAATAATGGGGTAAACATGATTCTCACTGCTCCAACATACCTCTTGTAAATAAGTGACTATTTGTAATGAATGAATAAAACCTCCACAAATCTTACTTTCTAACTGGTTTTTGATCCTCAACTACAACTGCTCCTCTTGCTCAATCCAAACTGCTGGGCATTTCTCAGAAGAAAAAAATTCTAATAGTTATAGCAAACTTTATTGCAAAAAAAGTGGAATAATTTCAAAAGCAAATCTGAATCTTCAAATTTAATAGTGATCAGAAAACCTTAAATTGACAATGGAATGGTAGTGATGGAAAGACAGTAAAGCTATTTCTTCTTCTTCGACTTGGGTGATTGTGTTTCAGCTCCATCTTCTCTCGGTGAAGGTCGTGGTTTCTGCCAGTTCAGTGGCTTCCTTCTGTACATAGGCCAGGGTGGTATGGTTAACTGGAAAGACAAATTAAGCATGAGTAACACTTGAGCATTGCATACATGTTGCCCACAAAAAGGACAATGAATAAATCAACTGGGCTCTGCTTACAATTGATGCAAGTAGAAATCCTGCTCCTAACACATAGACAGTTGCGGAAAACTGTTGGATGTAGTATCCCCAAACAAGTCCAACAACCTAGAGATTAAGATATTAAGATAAAGGCAGGTGTATTTCAAATACAAGGGTTTTTCAGTGACATACAGCCAAGATAAATGTTTCGACATAAATGCCTTACTTACCCCAAAGAGGGTAATGATCATTCTAGAGAGTTTTTCAGACCGACCCTGCCCTTTGTAGTCCTGTATGACAGAATAAAAAAATAATAATTAAGTTTCAAAGCTAAAAAGCATTCACAAAAGGAAGATTTCTTTTTTAAGAACTAGTGTAAAGAAGACCATCTTGTAAAGATGACAGATGTGCAACATAGGAGGATATGACGGTTAATCTATTAGAGATGAAAGCGATAAGAAAAGTGAAGAGTTGAAAATATATGAGATAAAATGTTGCTCCACCGATGATCAATACCAGATAAATTCATTAGGGATTATTCATTTTAAAATATGTAAGGAAGAGCACAACGACAAATGCGGTTATGGTGCGCCACCAATCTTCAAAAATGAGGTCTAGAATTCTTACCATATGAGTTGGAATATTGGAAAAGAAATCCATTTTGATATTTATCAAATTTGACAGCCAGTAATGGAACGTTACACGATATAATGACGTAAATGTGCCACGTATATTTCGGCGTTTCTTTTCTCTGTTTACAACTACCAACCAGCAGACGTTTTGTATCTGCAAATAACGTCTCTTTCGAACCCTCGTTTCTCTGCGATTCTCGACTCTCCACCCCAAGATCGAACTCATCGATCGAGTTCAGCTCAGCTCCAAGTTCATAAAGTCCTGTCCTCGTGTGTGCATTTTACCAAGTGTTACATCAGGTTATTTGTGTTTAATAGGTTCTCTCCATCCCCAAATTGTTTGTCTCCTTGAAACATGGCGCAATTCAACGTGAATGACTTGCTCGGTCGCTTGGGCAAGACACCGAAAGGAGTAAATACTGGTATTACACTACTTGCTATGGCTGGAGCTTCTGCCTACGGAGTCAGCCAGTCAATGTTCACCGGTAAGTGTGAATGAGAGGGATTATTGTTTGAATGGCACCCTCTTTCCCATTGAAATTTAGATTGTCGTAACATCAACATTCCCCCATTACTTCTCTTGTCTCCCACTCGCTAACTTTAGTCCGAAATTACTGTACTTAAAAATTCGGACACGCTCGTACAGTATATCCATGAGAGCAAGCTACCGATTTTTTTCTTTTTACTTTTCCTTGTTGTTCAGAAAGCCATATATCTGTTATTTCTGTCTTTCATGAATGAATTAATTGCCTCACTTACCTGTCCTTTGAACTAATGAAGCATTTGCCCTTTTTTTTTCTGTTTTGAAGGTTAAGTTATACTATGTATTAATATTTGTTTGCTTTTCTGTTACAGTGGATGGTGGTCACAGAGCCATTATTTTCAGTAGATTGAGTGGTGTCCAGAAAGAGGTGTACGCTGAAGGATTACATTTTAGACTTCCTTGGTTCCAATACCCAGTCATCTACGATATCCGGTTAGGATTATGCAATCACAAAATCACAATAATGTCAGCTGTATTTCGTATTTCATAGTGTAACTTTAATTCTAGGTCTCGACCAAGGAAAATTTCCTCCCCTACTGGCTCAAAAGATTTGCAAATGGTTAACATTTCTTTAAGAGTTCTCTCAAGACCTGATGCCGCTAGCCTACCTGTTATGTATCGGCAGTTAGGTTTGGATTATGATGAGAAAGTTTTGCCTTCAATTTGTAATGAAGTACTTAAATCGGTCGTAGCCAAATTCAATGCCTCTCAGCTGATTACTCAGAGGCAGCAGGTAAGTTCTATCAGTGAAAGGTATATCAAAATTAAACCATTTTTTAAATTGCATCCTTCTTTCATACTATTTGATCTTTGCTTCAGGTTTCTTTACTTGTCAGGCGAGAACTTGTTGAGCGAGCCAAGGACTTCAACATAATTCTTGATGATGTTTCCATTACAGAACTCAGTTTTGGCAAAGAATACACAGCTGCAGTTGAATCTAAACAGGTTTGTTTCCTTCATCTGATCCTAGAATGGAGTACTTCTAAGCTAAGAAAAGTTGTTTGTAAACTTTTTATATTTTTGTCATTCAGGTTGCCCAACAAGAAGCTCAGAGAGCAGCATTTGTTGTTCAGCGTGCCATTCAGGAGAAACAACAGAAGATTGTCCAGGCTGAGGGAGAAGCTGAAGCTGCCAAATTGATATCCTTTTCTGCTTATATTTATTTGCAAAGTATTAGTCTTTGGTAGATTCAAATTATTCACTAAGTTTTTAAAAGTTGTTGTGATTGTTTATTCTTTATATTTTCCTTAACTCCTCCATACTTGGGTCAGGCTATTGGTATGAACCCAGGTTTCCTTAAGCTGCGTAAAATCCGCGCTGCACAAACTATTGCTAAAACTGTAAGACCATAGCTTTTGATGGTTTTTGATGGTTAGTCTTTGTCTCCAATTTATTCCTTAATTGAAATTTTTGTTTGTTTCTCTCCAGATGGCCAATTCTCAAAACAGGGTGTTCTTAAGTGGATCCAACCTGATGATGAACATTGGTGATCCTGCATTTGATGAGGCCAGCGAGAAGCTTCTCAAAAGTAAGAAGTAACTGTAGAAGTATATTTTAATGGCTTCTTTGATTTTCTTTTGCATGAGTTGTGTAGTGTTATTGTAATTGTAATTTTATATCTATTGTTAATTTTCACTGAAGTTAAATGGTGGGTTTTCTGGTCATTTTCATTGCACATTTTAAAATAGTGATGACTTTTGTAATGCCTGTCGTGCAGTATTTTTCTATCTAAACCTCTGTATCAAATTTATTCAAGGTGTAATTTTCTGTATTTTCTAATCTATCTTAATTTGTTTTAAAGTTGCTGCATTTATGAACCAGAGCCCCCTTGTCCTCTTGCATTTTTCTGTCGTTGAGTACATTACATAATTTTCACAAATACATTCGCAATGTGCAGGAATTTTGTACATGGTGCTCTTTACTTGCTATTAAAAGCTGTAACGTCGGTATAAGTACAATAAATAGTCCCTTGTCCAGCTTGGAGTTTTATTTTCAGTTATCATAATATTCTACACTTTATGCAGTAGTAGTTGGGGTGCTTCTCTTTAATGAATGGAATGAATCTTCAGCTCTTTGTACATTCTAATTATTTTTATACTGATAAAATCAACATATTCTGCAAAACAGACCACATGACAAGTCAAACTAGCTCATACATACAAATTGCAATATGATAGTCTCTCTTTTAAATGTGGTTTGTGGCAGTTGAAACCGAGCTGACCTACTGGTTTCGGTTACAGGCGCTACTCTCGGGGGGCGCGGGGCTACTGTAGAGGGAGTCGTGAGCCAATCTGCAGCCACAGCAGCCGAAATTTTGGTGCGACCGACTCAATAAATCTGAGATAAAAGGATCTGTCAAGTTGCAATTTGTTGAGCTACTTTGTCGGGCCATGTCAGACACACACCAAAATGACTGAAGAAAGATTTGTGAAAAAGCTTGGAATTTCTTTTGGAAATCTTTGAACTTTGCGGCTTATGAACTCTATGCATGATGTACTTCAAATTAGGAATTGATCTCTTGTTTGTGTAAACCAGTTTTTAATTTTTACCCATATGTAATGCTCTTGCATTTGTAATGTCAATAGGTATAGTAGTGTCTTATATTTTCATGTTTCTGAAAAATCTGTATCAGTCAGATTTTTGTTATGCTTGTAGAGTAGTTTGGAGTCCAAATTGAATCTAATTTTTGTTCTCCTTTCTGTTTTGCAAGCTCATGGAGGAGTATTTTCAGGTGACAGGTTGGTGAATACCAGTTAACAATTTCCTTCAAACTTTCTTGAATCCCGGAGTAATCTGACACAAACAAAATATCCTACAATTTCGATCTCCGATGAGTAAAGCGCATGCACTCAATTCAGTTGGCTACTGCCCTACCAGGGCTTCAGTACAAAACTTCTAATTTTTTGTTACAGTAGTCATCTCAACCATTTTCTATTTGGTTGTATTAGCTGTAAACCTTGTGTATGATTTTTGTTTGTACAAAGTTTATCTTTGTCAGGCGTCTTACTGAAGTTTAGCCCTAAATAATAGGGGAACTAAAAGCTAGGTATAAGCATTTGCTTCTTCATCAATAAAGGCAAGCTTAGTTACTATTTTGATCTTTTATTATACTCCTTTTATTGTGTTTAGTTACACAAAACTGTGATTAAGTTCATATCAATTTCATTCTATTTTCTCAGTATCCAATATCAGGGTATTGGCTGCCAATTTGGGTTCTGTTACAGTTTTCATGTATCCGGCTATAGAGAAAATAAGTTGCTCTATTGCAAGCTGCTGTCATAAGTAAAACACTGCCGCATGTTCATAAAATGATGTGCCCAGCACCATCGGGTGGCATAGTTTTTTCAAGGAAGTATTACTCTAAGTGAAATACATCAAGCTCACTTCCTCACCATTTTATGCTGTAGTTTGCTCCCACTTACTTTATTATTAAGTGCATTTCACTGCTTCCTACTAAAATTGCAAAGATGGTGCTAATGACATCTTGTTGCATAAAATAACAGAATTACAGAATTTGTTCAAAGACATTATCTCTTGAAGTAATTGCTACAAAACTTAAAATTATTGACTGCCAGAACACTCGTATACTAATATACACTTACATTTAGTATCACTACTCACATAGCTTAAGAATCTACACCACAGCATGCTTTAATTGTTATAATTGTTTCTCAACAGCGTTTTCCTCACACATCATAGGAATGATAGCTTGTGCCATTATGTATGGGAATTAAGCTGGCGAGCATTTAAATTCATCAGTCTTGTACCAAATGATAATGAGGCTAAAGGGTGTGCACTCAATATGTCACGTTAGTCTCAACCTTTTGTACCTTCCTAGTAAGGAAGTTTCTATTAAAATGAAAATCAGCAGGTCATATAGTATGCTTACCCATTACTTCAATCTCAATTTCAGTAAGAAATACCATTTATAATAGATAAAGAAACAAGGATAACAAAAGATATTGTTATACTCTGTGACAAATATGGCAATATAAAGGAAGCCTCTAACATTTCAACATTGTTATCAAAGTTAAACATGGATGAAAAAAAATAAAAGCTCATTCGTTGCTATAATTCCCACTCATTCTATCAGGAGGATCTCCATAAATCAAGAACTTCATTGATTACCAAGGAAATGTAAGTGAAATTTCAAAATTAAAAACTGCTCACTTTACACAGAGTGTGGTTGGCTGCTCCATTCAATTACGTCTGAAAAACTTTATCACAGATCTTTTATTTAACAAAGAATGGAAACATTCACCATATATTTTTCTCAAAACATATGATTTAAATTTGAGTCACCATTAAAAAATCTTTAAATAGAAGCAATAGTAGTTTAATTGCCTGTATATATGGGAGAAAGTCTTCCACATGGCAGTGAAATTGATAAAAATCACCTTATTGAGCTAAGGCTTTCATAACTGATGGTAACGTTTTGTGCAGACCGCAGGACACAGAGAGCATGCCTGATGTCAGTCATGCAGTCAGTGTCATTATTGTTTTAATGTGACTAAATTTAAATTATAGACTAACTCATCTACTCCAACATGTGCTGGTTCAGGGATGTTGATGATGGGGAAAGGGGGGTCCTTTACTAAGGACTCATAGTCCTCTCCAGGGCAGGGGCAAGTTGGGGGAGGGGGAGGGGGGTGACGGTGAAGCCCCGCCGTCGAACGGCTCCCCCTTCCTTGCACTCCATGCAGCCCCAGAGGGAAGTTCCGAGCGTCACTGCCCTGTGACTTTTCCATTCTCCAAGAGAGACGTCCCGTTCGTCGTGCTCGGAGAAGGTGTATTCACTTAAACACGGTCCGCGAAGCCGCCGCCACCGCCGCGGGCTGGCTCTGAAAGTCGACCCAAAGAAGTCTTTT
>NW_026267660.1:147206-148230 GCF_000697945.3 Frankliniella occidentalis
CAGGTACTTCAGGTCTGCGTAACACGATGAAATTGAGATAGAGGGTGGCGCTGCTGCCAGGGGGGTTGGCCGCAAGGCCTGCTACGCTACGGGCTGTCGGGGCAACATGTACCGCTGAATGTTACAAACAGCCGTGCGGCGGCGCCTCGAGACCCGAGGGAGCAGGCTCCCTCTGCAGCAGACCGAGTGTCAGCACTACACACAGACACACACACACACACTCCTGACGTGTCCTGACGGCGCGCTCCGCTGAGTCTCAACACCACACCGCCTCAACTACGATCTGCATTGCAAAAGCGAATGGGACGCCGGCACAATGGCGCGCGCCCGCCCGAACCCGCGGGGCTGCCCGCGCCCGCCTGCGAGGGCGTCGCCGCCAGCCCCATGACGAGTAAGAAGATCCTTCGGAAGGGACGACGCCAGCGGCAAGGGGGGGGGGGGGGCTCTCGTCGTGGTACTCACCGGCGAAGCTCCGGATGCCCAGGCAGTTGGACGGGTGCAGCTGGCGCAGCAGGAAGCGGCAGCACGCCTCGCGCACCGGCTCCATCTGCAGCAGGCTGGACGCCGGCAGCAGCACCTGCACGTTGTCCTCCGTGATGAGGATCTCGCCCGTGTACGAGTACTCGATGAGCTGCCGCAGCGCCACCCCGTCCACGTCGTGCAGCGTCACCTCGGGCCGCATTTTCTCCACCATGTCGTCTGCAAACACACGAAACAACACGCGTTTCGAAACATGCAAATTTGATAGGAAGGGATCTTTCTATAATGTGAAAAATGTGAAACGTTTCACTAAAAGTTAAAACTTCAATGAGAGAAGTTTTAACCATTTTTTTTAAAGAGCAAAAACTTGTTTTCTAATTGCAAATTAGCATTCCTGTGTAGCCGCCTTGTAGGAAGAGGACGTCGTCTGCTCGAAGCGTCTCGCCCGCCAGCCCGTGAAACACGGGGGAATCATCTCTGGTTAAATGAGTTTGCGGGGCGCGCAAGACGACCGGAGGGGTTGTCGGACCGGAGCGCGGGGGCG
>NW_026267660.1:156468-158041 GCF_000697945.3 Frankliniella occidentalis
AGAGAGAGAGAGAGAGAGAGAGAGAGAGAGAGAGAGAGAGAGAGAGAGAGAGAGAGAGAGAGAGAGACACACACACAAAAGGTGAGCTCGCCGCCTGCTCCGCCCCCGCGGTTGATGCTCCCCGCCCCGTGACGTCAGTGGGGCGTCAGTCAGAGACCTCGCGCTCACACACGTGATGCAGCATTACTCGCATACACGTCCCGTCATTATGCTCGTATATATATTGCGAGTAGAAAAGAAAATCGCGCGGCAAAGAAAGGAGCGGGGGCCAGCCGCGAGGTTCCAGTGTAGTAGAGGTCACTAGTGAAAGGTGGAAAGGGCGTAAGGCCAATGCAAAGTCCGTGGACTTACGCCCTTTTCCCCAGTGAGATAACCCACCCCCAGCCTACCCCGCCCCCGCCACACCCAGGCGCCACTACTAGTCGCTATACAAGGCCCGTAGGTCAGGCAGGCCGGTCTGCCCATCATGGCCTTGGCCAGGCGAGTGCATTTCTGCCACTATTGCTGACGAGAAACTGTGTGTGCGTGAGATAACTGTCCCCGTGCGGGCTGGACACTGCAGCAACAAAGAGGGGACAAAGGCCTTCCCTCGACCCGCTCCACCCGCCTGCCTCCGCCCATCGTGACCCGAGGTGACCCCGTGCGCTCCGCCCGGCGGCACGGTCCCGCGCTGCACTCGCTGCACAACAGACGCGACGCACACATACCGCCACTGCCCCCGAAACGCAAACGGGGTAATTGGCAATGGAGTGCAATGACAAGTTATTGCGTTTGGCGATGGCGATGGCGGCATGACGCCGGTGGTGCAAGCAGCGAGCAGCGAGGCTGTGCGGGGACGTGCCGGCGGCGCGGCAGCGGCGCTGTCATCTCCGATCCGTCAGCGGGCCGCCCTCCGGGGCTCGAGGCCCCGCCACACCCCACCCGCCCCCGCCTCCTCTCCCTCCCCCTTTCCACCCCCATCAGCTTCCGCTTCGCGGACTCCCAGCCGCCCGTCCCCGTCTGCCCTGCTGATATCGCTTCATTTTGTGACAATCTCCCGGCTCGACCCACACCGGTGCTTTTCATTTCCCCCCTCTGCAGTTTTCTTTCCTTGTCCCGCCCGCGACTACCCCTCACAAATAGGAGAGTCGAAAGAGTCCGTCGGACGGGCTGACGGACACGCTCACGTCCGTCACGGCGCCGATAGCGGCCGCATGCGCGCGGCTGCAGCTGCAGCGGGGGAGAGGCGCGGCGGGCGGCAGGTGTAACACGATCACGTACCTGCTGCTGTCCCGTCCGGTGCGGCTCCGCCGGGCTGCGCGGCCCGTCACGGGGCGCCGCGCCGCGTCCTCATGGATGCGCCGGATGAGCTGGACCCCGGAGGCTGGGCGCCAGGCTGCCGCTCCCGGAGGACGTCAGGACGATCCTCCCGCCCTGCTCGCTGCGCCCCGCCCCGCCGGCGCTCCGCTCTCGTCCGGGCCGCCGCGACAGGTCCACGCCGTGCTCTGGAACGGGCGCGCGCTGCGCAGCGTCAAGTCCCTCGCGATGAAGCAGCCAGCCGGCACGGCCGCGCCAACAACACTGCGCCGCCGCC
>NW_026267660.1:159691-161617 GCF_000697945.3 Frankliniella occidentalis
CGCCCTGCCGCCGCCCCGCCCTGCCCGCCGAGGGAAGTCCCTCGAGAGCCTCCATAAAGCGTGCGGTGCAACGGTGGCAGCTCTCTAGTCCCATGCCCTGCCCCACGTGTGTCTGCTGTCCGCTGCCCTGTCGTTATCGTCCAGAGTCACGCCCAGCTTCGGGATCACCCAGAAAGTCCAGAAAGTGCGTCTGCTTTTCCTCTCAGATAATCTATGCGTCAAAATTACTGGGAGCTCGGCGCCTGTGAAACTCCGGGTAGGCCACCCCGCGGTACACGTATGCATTGCAGGCCAGATGTTGCCTACCTACCAGGCGCTCTGAGAGCTTGCAGATATGCGGAACTTGGCTGTTTCGTAACGGCGGCGTTCCCTCTCCTACCGAGTGGTGTTCATGTTAGTTCAGTTGTTTAATGTTCAACAAATAACTAGGCATTGTTATAGACAAAGAGGCTGATCCCTGGTCGCGGAAGCGATGTGCGTTTCCGTTGTTTTGTGATTTTTTATGTTTTGTACCCTTTTTGCCCATTTACTCGACGCCGCTCCTCGCGCGTACGAAATATACCTCAGTTCTACCATGCCGTTCTCATGCGCAGGCTTGCCAACGCACAGACTGCAACATGAGGCATTTTAGAAGCAAGCGCTCATTTTAACCTTGACCTCGGTTATCTTTCCAACGGTAATAATTGCTCGAGAATTAGTTTCGCAGCAATTTTTGTTGTACTCTCATCAGAACAACATATCTCTGACTCACATTGACCTTATAAACTTTACCATTGGGAAGGTTGGATCCCCATAAGTTGGGCCGTGATCTCCCAAACTCCTGGGGGCTACTCGACTCGATTGTAAGGCTTCGCCTCTTATTTTTATTCAGATTCTTTATTTCTTATGGCTTTAAGGCTCAGCCAACTAGGCATTGTTATAGACAAAGAGGCTGATCCCTGGTCGCGGAAGCGATGTGCGTTTCCGTTGTTTTGTGATTTTGTTATGTTGGCAATTAATTATCATGGGGAAGTAATTTTCAACTTCTTTCCTCCTTAGTTTTTTTTGTACCCATTTTGCCCATTTACTCGATGCGCTCGTCGCGCGTACGAAATATACCTCAGTTCTACGATGCCGTTCTCATGCGCAGGCTTGCCAACGCACAGACTGCAACATGAGGCGTTTTAGAAGCAAGCGCTCATTTTAACTTTAACCTCAGTTATCTTTCCAACGGTAATAATTGCTCGAGAATTAGTTTCGCAGAAATTTTTGTTGTTCTCTATCAGAACAACATATCTCTGACTCACATTAACCCTGTAAACTTTACCATTGGGGAAGGTTGGATCCCCATAAGTTGGGCCGTTATCTCCCAAACTCCTGGGGGCTACTCGACTCGATTGTTAAGGCTTCGCCTCTTATTTTTATTCAGATTCTTTATTTCTTATTGCTTTAAGGCTCAGCCAACAAAACGGGTAAGATATTTACACGAAATTGCGTTTATTCAACACTTTAAACGATTTTTATTTTGTTCGAAAAACGATTATGTATGTTTGCTATTCTACTTTTCGCAGGTCTAGGTCGTACATCCGCGTTGCCCGGCTCCCGCGTCCTCATGCCTCTGGCTTATGCGTCCCCACGCCCACGTACAAGCCCGGCGCACAGACATGCCCTGCAATCTACTTCCGAATATTACAACTCCTGCTCGCCCTGTTTGACGTCTTCCACATCGGCCCCCCATCTTTACTCCCGGAGTTCTTCTCCAGCACCTCCAGCACCCCTCCGGCTCCGTGGAATGCTCATGGAACCTGTGCCGTGACTCTTATCATCCTTATCATTTCTCTCCATTCCCTCCAGCCTCCAGCGCTCCATAAACTAGAACCGGTGCGTGCGAGCGAGTGAGCGAACGAGAGAGAGAGAGAGAGAGAGAGAGAGAGAGAGAGAGAGAGA
>NW_026267660.1:165897-174334 GCF_000697945.3 Frankliniella occidentalis
CCCAGTACAGCACGGCCCAGAGCCAGCCGGCCGGTGCGCGGCCGCGCCCCCGGGCACCGAGGTCCGCGCCACTCCCCCCCGCGGGGCACTGCCCCCGGCCCCGCCCCGCGCGCGCCTTCCCTGGCGGCGCTTTGCATGGCTCGCTTTTTGTGACGGACTTCAGCGAGATGACGCACAGGCCCAACTTGTGATCTAGAAATGAGATCAGCCGGTTTCGCTGCAAAATTTGACGGGTGTTCTCATAGTACGATATACTACCCCACAGACTGTGTATAGCGGCTTTAACCATTCTGCTCGCCTGGCACTTGACTGGCGGCAAGGCGCTAAACATTAACGGTGCTGCTCAGCATGTAGGCAGCACCACCGCCGCGTGGCCCGCCCATTGACTCGACAAAAAGATAATAAAAAGACTTCGCGATGGGGCCAAACTTGGTCCTGGGCCAGAGGCGACAAGGCGGACAGGAGGCGTCCCGGAACCAGCTAGGCTCGCGAGAGAAACGTGAGACTGTGTTCTGCGAACAGTAAGTCCTTGCAAATGGTAATTTGCATTGCTTTGCACCGAGACCGACCGTGGCGAGGCATGGGAGGGAATTCTCACGATGCAGTGCCGTGTTCGTTGCGTGTGTGTGGGTCGGCGAGGGCGGAACAGTAACGACGCGCAATTAAAATATGACCACACATAATTTATTGTCGTCAGAGACATTCGCCGCCAATGAGACGCGACACAATTTCATCGATGAGCAAAAATCATTCACAACCTCTGAAAAAGTCAATTTTACAAACATTGCGCATAGTCACAACTGGTAAAACACCTTAAAACTAGAAAAATAAATAAGTGATAAAACACACACATTAAATAGTATCACAAACACGAGATCTCATTCATAATGCAATAATTACAAAGTCATGACAATTAGTTGAGGGGTGGGAAAACTCAAACAAAATTCACACTGTGCAGTAAACAACGTAAGACTACGTTTCAGAATTAAGAGCACAGGTACAGTATGAACACACACTCCCCTCCCAACGCGGTACACAGTTATCAACCAGTACACGTAAATGGGTATAGGGCGTGCTTATTGGGTAGGGTGGTAGGGTGGGCAAAATTCTACTTGTTTCGCCGAGAGCTGAGGTTGGGGTGCGGGCTGAGGATGTACTCCTTGCTCCTCCATAGGAGCGGCGCCACGCTCCAGGACGCCCACCGCTGGCACACGCGCCCAATCTTCCAGCACAGCTGCGGCGGCCGGAAGTACGAGAAGATGCCCAGCATCACTTCCTCGGGGAGGTCGTCAATGGTGGCGATGCGCTTCTCTTTATCCGCCTTCTCATCCTCGTCGCCGCCAAGCTTGCTGTCTTTATCTACCTCGTCAGCATCAGCCCCCTCCTCCTCGAAGTCCTCCTTTACCTCCTTCAGGATCGGCGCTGGCTCGTCGTCGGGGGTGGCCGGCCGCGCTCGCCTGGTCCTGGCGGCCGCGGGGCGCGCGCGGGGGCGGGTCACCTTTCGCTTCTGCACGCCCCCCTTTGGCGCCTTGGGGGCGGCGCGTGCGCGGGCGGGGGCGGGAGTCTCGGCAACAAGCCTGGGGGCCACAGATCTCCTGGACTGCCGACGCAGCGCCAAAGGTGTCTCCTGCTCCTCCACGTCTGAGTCAGCAGCTTGCTGAGCTTGCTGAGCCGCCGCCCGGCGCGGCGGCGGTAGGCCTCGTGTCCTCAGCTTCATATGAGCGCTGCAGGGGTGGGTAATTAGAAACGGGGATTAGTGGTGGAGGTATGAAATGGTGATTGATAAGGCAAAAATCATAGAAGTAAAAGAGTCTAGAGTCAAATGTATGCGTTCCAAATAGCCCATTATGATACATTTGAATAGTGTCAAACTATGTAAAAGTTACGGAAGACTTGTTCATAACAAAAACAAAAGGAATCAAAGGACTTTAAATGAAACAATTTATACTGAGATTCTAAAAATTGGTGAATTATGCTTGTTCTACAAATTTCAATCTAAATAATTTACACTGATCTTTGTAGATATGAATGGACAACAAAATAAGTTGAAGCGACGATTGGACCAGAACTAGTTCTCTATGAAGAAAAGATAATTACGCGACTGGTTTTCCCCAAACCTATAGGTAAATTAAATGGAAGATAAATTTTTGGTAGATATAAAACTTGAAATAACAACAAAATAAATTTATGTAGTCTCCAGTAAAATGTTACCCAGAAAGCTAGGTTAAATGGATTAAATGCACCAACAAAAAACCCATTCTAAACTATGGTAAACGAGATTGACGTTATTCAAATCTACATCAGAAATAATTGATAGGACAAAATAAAGAGATCTATGAGTTAGTGTACGCACATTAATCTTTCGGAATCGAAGGGTACAAAATTAAACACAGCAGAGCCTCCTGAAGTCTTGATCTAATTTTGGCGCAAATTTTCGCTTGTTGATCAGTTACAATGCTGTCGGCAACCTT
Organism: Frankliniella occidentalis; assembly: GCF_000697945.3. Classification (NCBI taxonomy): domain Eukaryota; kingdom Metazoa; phylum Arthropoda; class Insecta; order Thysanoptera; family Thripidae; genus Frankliniella; species Frankliniella occidentalis. The sequence goes on from NW_026267660.1 coordinate 168,369, forward strand.
ACCCTCGCGAAGTTCTTTTCAAAATTTAAAAGTCTTCCAGGACAATATTTGGCTTGTTCTTATCTCCCTGATACTGAAACTTCATTCACTTTTCTCTTAAACAGTTCTGCAATTTTTCAGGGAAGATGTAGTAATTATCAGAAGTTAAGTTCTTTTAACTTTCAGTGAGTGATGTTGGCATGCTTGCTGAGGGGTCACAGAGGTCAAAGAGCGGCACGGTCAAATATATGGTGTATATGGAAATGGAAATAGGGTGTGTTAAAACAATTTTCATGAGCAATATTTTTTAAAATTTTAATTTGTATTAAAATATCACCAGTTTAATACTCCAAACATACGATATCCAGCTCATATTACTTCCACTTTAAAAAGTGAATGACAAGTTTTCAACTCCAGATGATCCAAATCAAAAAAGGACTACTAAAGAATAATTGCATTTACATTGAAAATAAAAGATAAAGAAATGCTTCATGCAAATGGATGAACACTATTCCCCACAAATCCAATCGACAATGAAAGCAGTAAAACCGTAAGATGAGTAGCATTTGTGCTTCATATCTCATGCTACAGTTTAAAATTGATGGATTCAGTCCGATTACAAGAACAAAACACCCAAAGTCTATAATATGCATGTATGTATGTATGCAGTAACCATGTTTCTCTCTATGTACACATTTCGTAATTTGACGATATGGATTTCTTTCTATACATTTGGTACCGTTATATTGGTCCAATTCTAACAATACCCAACAGATGCAATATTTTCAAATAGACTTCGAAATTCTAATGCAAATGACAATAAAGTTTTTAGATTATAAGACAAGAGAAAATTAATTCCTTGAACACAAAATATATAAACCTCAAACATAAGCACTTCTTAGTAAGGAAGATTTTCAGTTTCATAACATTGAGGGCACTTTGTAACACAACCATTTGGTGTGGCACATACGACATTACATGAAATTCTCAGAATAAGAGTTTTTATGCTTTCATTACAAACATTAATAAACAAATGTAAGATATTGGCAATGGTACTATTTAGTAAGTAGGTGTACACATGAGAATACTTAACAAGTGAAGTCCTTCCAAAGAATTCAGTTGAGAAGTATTTCTAAGTACCATATCACTTAGACACTGTATGTCAACTGGCAAATTAACTGGTACTTACAAGGTGTAAATTAAACTAGGAATTGTCGGAAATATTCGAACTGTGATGCACAATGCTGTTTTGAACTTATCACAGATAACATATGACATCGGCTCTCACGTACAGAACAATATCAAATTTAATTCCTTGAACTAGCCACACACACACACAAACACAGAAACAATAGAGACAGTTTGTGACATCAGACCACATACATATTTGTAGAACTCTATCCACCTAAAGTAGGATTAACTTTTCAAATTTTTAAATGGAACATACAACCTTTTGATACTAGTTTACAGTTTCACATCCCCCCACAGCCAAGTATTATGCTTGTGACTTTAATGTTAAAAATGTGAAGATATGATCTAGCTACCAATTTCATACAATAAACCAGACAAAACAAATGTACACTCTGTAAATAAATCAAGAATTAAATTCAACAGTGGGCCCTCAAAATAATATTTGTTTAAGAATGGCCCTATAAACATTTTAGAGAACAAAATAACAATGCCAATCACATCATCACAAAATTCTAAAATAGAGGCATGGAAGATCAGTTCAGTAACATCACCTGTCACCACTTTGCAGATGATTTGGAGCATCTGCAAAGGTAAATTTAAGACGATACGCCTCTGCAACTACAATACTTATTTCAGAATCAGTCCAACGTTGGGTCGGGAGATTCTGGAGCATCAACATGAGGCCTTGAAAATCTCTTTCTTGGAGTAATTCTTGCCGCCAATGCATGAGAAAAGCTGCACAAACATAAAGCTGGAAAGAAGCAAACCCATCAGATTCTGCTAGATATGTGTCCCAGAGTCGAATTGTGCAATAGAGAGGCAATTCACGTGTCAAAAGGTTGTTCATCCATCTAAAGGAAAACTGTAGATAGTCAACACCATGCTGTTGTAAATGACGATGAAGTTGAGTGTCTATTCTCTGAATCAGTTCCTTAAGCTGATTAACTTTTCTCTGAATACCTAGCTGAGCAAATATATAATTGTCTTGAATTCCATCAAGAAACTTGGACAAACACCAAAAAGAATCTGCTTCAATGATATCTCTTTGTTCCTTAGATAGCCGAGCAACATCAAAAGTATCCAAATCACAATCAGATGGAATCGCCTCTTGTAGAAAAACAATATAAAATGGGGTAACAAGATCGTTCATTCCCTGCACATATCCTGAGGCAGGATGTCTGATGGCCCAAATGTACAATATGCGCTCAAACATTTCTTGAACAGTTTGCTGTTGAAACAAAGCAATAAGAGGGCTCATTCGAGGAATATCAATGTGGATTTGACGATATGTATCTTCATAAGCTTCATCTCGATCAGTGTCAAAGTACTGCTTCACAAGGTTCCAATAATCTTGACGTTTCTGCTCCAAAACCTGTTGTCTTCGTTCTAAATTTGCTGGAACATATCCTGATAAGAGTCTCCATGTGATGGCACGAACTTTGACAGGAATACCTGACCAACTTAATTGACGAAGATCTTCTAAATTTAGCAGAGTGCTTTCAAGTAAAGGTTGAAAGCGCTCTAGTTTACTTGACTCTTCTCCTTCTCTGGAGCCAGAGCTGGGTAGTCCTCGAAGCGGTTGTGGTCTCCCAGGAAATTGCCGTGCATGATGAGGGATGTGTTGAGCCATGGACGTAGGTGCAGCTTGCGTATTTTGTAACAATGCTAAACGTTGAATAGCTTCAGTCTTCTTCTGTTCAGATAAAATTGGCGGCTGTGTTGGGCGCTCATCATCCACCCCAGCAGTGTTGCGATGATTGTTGATAACACTCAATGCAGCTGACTGCGAGACACGACTGGATATGGTAACACCAGTTGATCCGCAAATGTCATCATCAGCAAGATCCCAGGCATCGTTGACACTCTCTTGGAAGTCTTGAAATGATGTAGATGTGGAAGAACTTTTGAAAGAGTTGCTTTTCAAGTCTCGTTTTGGGCTAGGTCGTCCCGGAACAGCCTTACTGGTCTTTTTCCAAAATGATGGTCTTCCTTCCTCAAACGCGTCTCCGATGCCTTCCATACTGCCGACGGGCACAGGATATTGGTTCAGTTCAAAGAGATGCATCACCGGTCAACGCAAATTCTGTTTTGACATATTTTACAAAGGTAAATATTGTGGTCGGCAAAGCCATTTCTGCCAGGTTGGACATCTCATTTCATCTGTCAATACATGAAGAGTACAAAGTTCTCGCTCCCGCAGCAACGACAGAGAGTGAAAGCTGTCCGCCCTAATGAGTCTGTGTTTTTTAAAGATTCTCCAGGACAGCCAAAGCAATTTCAATGGACTAATTAACTGAAATTCAACAAAAAGGACATAACTGTACAGCCGCCATCATAAACGTAAACAGGTGACATTCGTAAGGATACGTTCTATTCGTACATCGCGGGCAGGTTTCTTCACGAATGTACCCTCTGTGCCCGGTGTTCGATTTCGGGGTGTTGTAAACTGAAAACCTGATTTCTTAGTTTGATTCGTTTTCACAACGATTTGAGTTGTTACTGAAAGTTGTACTGCAAATGTGCTGAACATGGTGTAACAACCCCTTGGGCTTGATGAACTGAAGATCTAGAAGTAAGTAACTCACGTCACTACCTTATTCAGTCACTGTTGTTGTATCCTTTCTTCCATTGGGGTTATGTTTATGTTGAACTTGATCATTAAAAATAAAAATAAATAATTCTTATTCACAACTTGTTAAGCTCGTATTTAATTGGGGTACTTCCACTCTTATTTACAGCTGTATAAAATTTTGTACTCATTCCTTAATCTATGGTCCCAAATTTAATGTTCCAAGCTAGCCCATTGTTTTCTTACTACATGTTTTAATTTTCCCCCTTATTTACAGATATTTTCTTAACCATGGCTGGTGACAGGAAAGAACAGCGTCGCAGCAGAAGTCGTGAAAGGACTGACAAAGTTGATAGAGTCAAAGAAAGGGACCGTGAAAAGGAGAAAGACAGAGATAGGAAAGATAGAGAGGCCAGAGACAGGGAGAGGGACAAACCTCGAAGAAGTCGTAGTAGGTCCCGTGACAGAGTACGTGATAAAGAAGATGTGAGAAAGCGATCTCGCAGCCGCAGCAGGGATAGAGACAGAATCAGGGATGCTCGAGATAACAAGGATACTAGGGATAGAGACAAAAATCGCCCTCGTGATCGAAAACCATCTCCGTAAGTTTATTTTTCTTGTGTCTGTCATTTCTAATTTATTGGGTTAATCTCTTATAATTCTTACTTTTCTCATTTTAGTGGTAAGGATGTGAAAAAGGAACTTAAAAAAGAGGATTCTGAGAAAGATCCCAAAAAAGAAATAGAAGAGGAAGAAACTAAACCTGTACGAAAAGAACCTTTGTCTTTAGAAGAGTTATTAGCCAAGAAAAAAGCTGAAGAGGAGGCTCGCAACAGGGTAACTTACTAGATATATATATATAATATACTAGATATACATATATATATGTACTAACACATGTATTCAATTACATAGATCATGCTCCATGCTGCATATAAATATCACCTTCTCTTATTTTTGTTACAGCCAAAATTCTTAACAAAGGAGGAACGTGCTGCTGAGGCCCTCCGTAAAAGGCAAGAGGAAGCTGATGAAATACGAAAGAGGCAAGAAGAGGAAAGACAAAAGCGCCTTGAGTTCAGCAAGTTAGTGCAAGAAGGTGGTGCACCTTCTGCTCCAAACTCTTTTGTACCACCTCCTCACCGTGGTCGTTATGATGATAGAGATAGGTAATTTTTTGCGTCTATAATTTAAGTAACTAATGACTAATGTTTCCAAAATTGGTACTAAATGAGTTAATATTAATGGTTTTTAAATTTTTTTTCTCAGGCAGCGGGATGATGACAGGGGAAGATTTGGTGATAGACCCAGGTATGGTGACAGAGGCCGAGATCGAAATCGAAATGATCACGACCGTGGCCGAGACAGAGATCAGAGAGATAGAGATGGGCGTAGAGGTGACAGAGATGATGATGGTGTACCATCAACAAAAGATCGAGAGAAGGAGCAAGAAGCTATCAAAGAGCGCTATCTTGGATTGATGAAGAAAAAGAGGAGAGTTAGACGGCTTAATGACAGAAAATTTGTGTTTGACTGGGATGCATCTGAGGACACTTCTGTTGATTACAACAATATTTACAAGGAGCGTCATCAGGTAAATTACTTGAGTACTTCAATTATGTATTGCTTTTCTTCCCTTGTAGGATTTCCCTACATTCTGGTTTTTTCTTATTTTTATAGGTTCAATTCTTTGGAAGAGGCAATGTAGCTGGTATTGATATTAAGGCACAGAAAAGAGATCAATCAAAGTTCTATGGTGAACTGTTGGAAAAGAGGCGAACAGAGGCAGAAAAGGAACAGGAGAAAGTAAGGTTGAAAAAGGTGAAAAAGCGAGAAGACAAGCAGCGTTGGGATGACCGCCACTGGTCTGATAAGGCTTGTGATGAAATGACCGAGAGAGATTGGCGTATATTCAGGGAAGATTACAATATTACTATCAAAGGCGGACGTATCCCAGATCCTATTCGTAGCTGGAAAGAGTCCACAATCCCACCTGAAATTCTTGAAATCATTGATAAGGTGGGATACAAGGATCCTACCCCCATCCAGCGTCAAGCTATCACTATTGGTCTGCAGAACAGAGACATTATTGGTGTTGCTGAGACTGGTTCCGGTAAAACATTAGCCTTTCTCATTCCCCTGCTCATGTGGATTCAATCTCTTCCCAAAATTGAGCGAATGGAAGATGCTGATCAAGTAAGTAGGATACAATGTGATAATATATTTC